>NC_142933.1:111625544-111648044 GCF_046866305.1 Octopus bimaculoides | reverse complement strand
AAGTAACAAACTAAGGAAAGGGTGTGTAAAGCATCCAATTCACTGGTACGTCAGTTGAATACCACATAATAAGGCTATAATGCACGCTCCTAAACATAGGCATATGAATTCATTTTTTTACAAACCAGCCGTCCTTTCACACGGAATTTCGTCTGTCTTTTAAACCAAAGCCCCGAAGAGATTTGTATAAATGGATATGAATTGTTTATAAAGTTGAAACAATCGTTGGTTCTTTCGGTTTTTCAATAATTTTTTATGTTATCTAATATTATATTCGTAGTATATTTTGTTATATTATAATATAAATAAATTATTAGATTGTCAATTGAATCTCTGTATTTAATTTTATGCTGGAGTATCGCCTGGTAGGGATTTTAGTCGAACAAATCGACCCCACGACTTATTCTTGAAGCCTAGTACTTATTCTATCGACCACTTTTACCGAACCACCAAGTTACAGGGACGTAAGCACACCAACACCGGTTTTCGAGCGGTGGTGGAAGAACCAATACAGAGGCAAAGCCACAAACACATAAATACATACATATATATATATATATATATATATATATATATATATATATGTTGTTGTACTTGGGGATGGTCATATTGCCAGTTTAGCCAATAAAAACACACGCTCTGTATATTTGGTGTTAATTTGCTTCAGCTTTATATTACATTAATCTTAATCTTATTTCGGCCAGAGTTCTTTCGTCACACTTCTGTGACCTCATCAGTGGTCCTTTGTTTCCTTCCTTCTTATGTGTGTCTCACCTTGCTAAATATCAGCCAGGTAAAAAAATCTTGCAAAACAAATATATATATATATATATATATATATATATACGACAGGTTTCTTTCAGTTTCCGTCTACCAGATCCACTCACAAGGTTTTTGTCGGTTCGAGGCTATAATAGAGGACACTTACTCAAGGTTCCACGCAGAGGGACTGAATCCGAAATCATGTGATTGGGAAGCGAGCTTCTTACCACACAGCCACGCCTATCCATTAGTCAAATCGTCGAAACTACTCCAGTCGATAGCTCCTTCGACAAAATGCTTCTCGACATTTCTTTCAGCGCTTTACATTCCGAGTTCTATTACCAATACCGACTTTGCCTTTTATCCTTTCGGGGTCAATAAAAATTTTAGCACTTGACAATGGGAGTCAATGTAATCGACTAACCTCTTGCTCTTAAAATTCCTGACCTTTGACCAGAATCCAAAACTATTATTTTTTTATCATTATCATCATTATTATTATTTAATTAATAAATTAATGAATATAATTGTTGCCATTTTACTATTTTTATGTCCATAATTTTTAAGTCTTTGTATTACCGTCGTTTCCAATTTTGGCTTTCTTCAACATTTCTATTAATGGCTTCCTGTGCGTTTATTTATTTATTTACAATCACTCGAATGAACAAATATTAACATTTAAATTTTAGCTTCCCGTCATCGTATCTTTGTAATGGTTTGTTTAATCTTGGAACCATTAACGATGTTCTCCTATGGTGTGGCACGTTTATCTCAATCGTCACATTCTTTCTGTCATCCAATCAAATCTTGAATTTAGAGATTGAAAAATATGACGGGATTTAGTAAATATTCTTTCAATGTGTTTACTGGAGTATAGTCAGATTGTCAGAAACGATCAAAAAATAACTGGATAGATAGATAGATAGATAGATAGATAGATAGATAGATAGATAGATAGATAGATAGATAGACAGACAGACGGACGGACGGACGGACGGACGGACGGACGGACGGACAGACAGACAGACAGACAGGTACATGAATACATATTTTTTACTCTGGAGAAAAGATAGTACCATTGACTCTTCACAGGACCCCAACGGCATTTGAAAGAATGGGAGGGAGGAGGGGCGGAAGGTAGCAAATCAAAGACAGGGCCCAAAGGCTTGCAATAGAATATATTTTATTACTTGACTATGTGTGTATCTGTGTATGTGTGTGTGTGCGCATGCATGTGTGTATGTATATGTATATATATGTATATATATATATATATATATATATATATATATATATATATATATATATATATATATATATGTATATATATATATGTTTGTGTGTGTGTATATGTATGTTTGTGTGTGTGTGTGTGTATGTAGTTGTATATGCATGTATATGCGTAGATAGATGTATGCAGAAATAAATCTGTAGACAAGCAGAAGGCGATTAAAAATGTCTTTGGTGGCAGCTGACCCAGGAGGGTACAGTAATATATTAAACTTTAAAATACCGTCACGTGACGTGGAATACAAAAGTTTTTTCGGAAAATTTATTCTCTGCACGAATAATCCCCATTAATTTTGTCCAAATCCTATGATTGTGTATGTGTGTGTGTTTATATTTATAGTTAGATATTAAGATTTGAGTATCAGAGACACCCCTCAGTTATTGAGCAACGTTATTGACTTCATTGAGTGGAAAATGTGAGTTATTATGTTAATGCCTTTACCGACAGCATCAACAGTTTAACAGAACGGGAAGAGCAACAACCGTGAAGCTAAACTGCAGCTAAGACTATTTCTTGCTACTTTATTTCTTGCAGACGGCACAGACGAAAGGGACGGAACGTCTTGAATTATTATCAATAAATTATTCGTACTTTAATTTATCAGTCCGAAAGGTTACAAGTCAAATTCGTCTCCATCAGATTTAAACTAAAACTATAGACTGGCATTCGCGGTAACGGCTGTACTATTACTACCAACTCGCTACCATTAAGAAGTAAAATACTAATAGAATTGGGAACCTATTGCAAAGGCTATATGTTAAGGTTGCGATCTACCTGGCACACAGCAAAGTACAGTTTCTTCCCCGATCTTAGTTTAGCTGTCCGCAAAGAAAGTAAGACAATAACAGGAATGATTTAGTAGTTTTGGTTGTTGAATTAACGGGAAACTGACAGGGAAATTAATATCAGGCAGTGCAAAGATCAAATCCTCTCCAGCAAGAATAATAATAGCAAACAAAATGGACAGCAGAAAAGTTAGAGAGATCAAGATTGAGTAGGTCCCCTGAGTAATCTTTACAATTGTTTAGACGTAGAAAAATTTCCATTTGCATCTTTTCCTACAGAAACACTCGCTGCCGAATCGACATATGGATAATACATAATTTAATTGAAGTTTATGGAACTCTACAATATATTTACTCCAGACTTCTGTCTTCGTCTCTGTTCAACCGTCAGCGGGGTGACGGGGACAGCTTGAAAGGAACAAATGAAAATACTAACCTGGAAACCAGCAACCAAGAAATTCTTTGTTGTTTTGTTTTGTGTGGTTTTATAATTTCAAACTGACGTCACAGCAAAAGCTATAAAACGAATATATCCGGATTTGAAGAAGAAGAAGAAAAAAAAGAAGGATTACAAGAGTGAAATGATTACGAAAAGTAAGCAGAAACGGATTTTTGCTTTTGTCTACAAACTGCTTGATTCTGGAGATATTGGACAAATGGAAAAATACTTAAAAATAGTAAGAGTAATGATTGTTTTCGTGTGTTAGTTATCTGAAACACTGAGTCTCTAAAAATGGCTGCGTATCTTAGCTATTAGGTGCAGTGGAGCGGAGAAAGGAGGAGGTTGAGAAATAGGGGGAGAGAAAGGGGAGGAGGGAGAGGAGGAGTCCAAAAAGTGAAACAATGAGATATGGGGTTGTATAATGAAAGAGCTAAAGAGACAAAACATAATAAAACTTCATTGAAAAAGTTCAAAACACAAACAATATAGCGTTTGCAATTGGTAGTTGGGTGGCGGCGGGAGGGGAGAGGGATGAGTAGGGTGCTGCTGTCGTGGGTCGAAGTGGCATATTTTGTTGTTATTGTTGTCGTTGCCGTTGTTCTTGTCTCTGTTTTAAGGTTATTTAATAGAGCGAGGCATTTTCTCACCATTTCATTCGTTTCAGAAATGTACTTCTGACAAACAAAAATAAACTATTTCTTCTGCGATAGAACCAAAGGCACCCATCCCCATTTCTGCGACAGAAGTACCCGCTGCTTCTACGAAACGACCCCAACCACTACCACCACCACCTTCACATCAATTCTCCGACCTTCACTCTTTGCTTTCATCTGGTGTGAAGGCCTTTTTTTTCAGTCTTATTATTGTTTCTTTTAGTCTTATTATTGTTGTTGTTCTTGCTGCTGCTTCTGCTGCTGCTGTTGTTATCATCGTCATCATCATTATTGTCATTACTATTATTATTATCATTATTATTATGATTATTATTATTATTATTATTATTATTATTATTATTATTATTATTATTATTATTGTTGTTGTTGTTGTTGTTGTTGTTGTTATTATTATTATTATTATTATTATTATTATTATTATTATTATTATTATTATCATTATTATTATTGTTGTTATTATTATCATTATTATTATAGAGAGCTGGCAGAATCGTTAGCATGCCGAACAAAAATGCTTAGCGGCATTTCGTCTGTTTTTAACTTCTGCGTTCAAATGCCATTAAGGTCGACTTTTCTTTTCATCCTTTCAGGGTCAATGATATAAGTACCAGTTGAGCACTGGGGTTGATATAATCGACTCATCGCTCCTCCTTCCACTGAACCTCCTGGCCTTATACCAAAATTTGAAACCATTATTATTATTATTATTATTATTATTTTATGTTTGACTTTTGTTTTGCATTATTATTATTATTATTATTATTATTATTATTATTATTATTATCATTATTATTATTATTATTATTATTATTATTATTATCATCATCATCACCATCATGATCATCATCAACATGTTTTTTTTAAATATTGTTTAAGCCTTATTAACAGACACACTCCCCTCCATGCATAATGTTAAGCGGTTTACCACTCAAAGCCAAACCAGAGACGACGTTGTACAATGATAGTTATTCATTCTTAGTAGCAACAAGCCATATCAACATAAGAAAACATGCCGCAGAAGCACGAAATCCCTAGGCGCGTGGCTCAACGAAGCAGTCATCCAAACTTCAAAGCTTTGATGAGTTGCTTGTAAAATTATTTCAAGATAGAAATCAAAGAACAATTACAACGTAACATATTTCTGTATGATATTAATTTTGAAAATTTATGCCAAGAGAAAAACTCTGATAAATATGTTGATTTTTTTTTTCTTTTCTTCCTTGTTTTGTTTCGTTTCTTTTTGTGGGGTTTTTTTTTTTAATTCTTTATTCATTTTAGTTTGTTTTTTTCCTCACTTTTCCTTTATTTCTTCTGTGAAGATTTTGATTAGCACAAAATGTGCTTTGAAAATTTGGTAGGAAATGAGAAAGCCGTCTTTTTTGGTTCTGCAATGGTGGAATATAACTTAGTATTTGTTTGATAGGAATGAAAATAATAAAGAAAAAATAAACGAAACAATAATTTTAAAGTGAGAACATTAATTTATGTTTATCTTCAACGATGAAAATAACAATTAAATAGAATAATTGAAGAAATAATTCTAATTCATCATTATTATTATCATCATCATCATCATCATCATCATCATTACCATCATCATAGAGCTCATATATACGAGGACGACGACGACGACGACGAAGAAGAAGAAGAAGAAGAAGAAGAAGAAGAAGAAGAAGAAGAAGAAGAAGAAGAAGAAGAAGAAGAAGAAGAAGAAGAAGAAGAATCCTTTCCCTATTGGCTACGAGGGCCGAATACAAAAATATATAGGGACAATACAAAACAAGGGACAAGTGGGATTTAAAACAGAAAACGTGTAAACAATAAAAAAGAAACTTTAAAAAATCTAACAACAAAATTCCTCTATAGTGGGGAGTTCCCCCCAGGGCCAACCAGGGCACCCCACACATCCTGGTAACCTCGACTGCCAAGGGCACACCAGGTAGGCACCCCTCAACTGCTCCGGCTTACTGACGAATATTCAGAGTAGGCCCATTCACACGAGCCATTTTTACAACATTCACTCACCTTTCAACAAATTTACTGGGAGGCAGTTCTTCCCTCCACCCTCACTTTCCTTCTCAAGTAGAACTTAAAGATGTCGATGAGGAAAATGTCTGTCTTCAGTCCTTTCCACCTCGTCCACGACACTACCTCTTTCGCTATAGTCACCAGGCAGAGGAATGCTGCCTTTCCCTCCCGGCCAAAAGAAGGCGGCGGGACGATCCTCACAATGGGCCCAACTGATAACCGGATCCATCCTACACATGACAACAGCTGTTCGACAAAGTTTCACAAGTCAGTAATGCGCAGACACTGGACGAGTACATGCAGGACGAGTACATGCAGGACGAGTACATGCAGGACGAGTACATGCAGGACGAGTACATGCAGGACGAGTACATGCAGGACGAGTACATGCAGGACGAGTACATGCAGGACGGTTTTATCGCCCTGCGCACACCTCGGACAGGTCGGTCTGACAGCACGTGCGTGCCTGTAGAGCTTGTCTCGAATCGGTAGAGTTCGCTGGTAGCACTGCGAGGCCAGGGATTTCTGGAAGTTATCCATAGGCCCTGGCCTGAAAGTCCTCCGGAAAATACCAGTTAGTTGATTCCTCCCGATGCCCGAAGTTTCCCCGAGTACGTCATCGCTCTTACCCTCCACTAATCAGAACTCCATAGTGGAACTTCCACTGACCGCACTGTCCGACTGGCAGAATGCTGTGTTTGCGTGAGTGTATGCTTGAGAGGGTGTGAAGGGGCTGGTTTAACAAATTCCCTGGGTGGTTTTTCTCCATTGTATGGGGTTCACGTGCATCTGTTGTTGTTGGAGATGAGGCTACAGTTTTATTTGCCGACACTCCAGGTATTAAGCGCCATTTCTTGGTCTACGCTTGACCCAGGACTGTAGCTCCATGAATGAGACTAACGAACAGCAACCACAGTTGCTCACCGTTAAGGAAACGCTGGAGATGTCGCAGCCTCAGTGCATGTCTGCGCATCATTAGGCACGGCATGCCCAGTCCTCCACTCAGCGGCTGTTGACAGCAGATGGACCGTTGCTGTTGTTGGGGATGCGATGTAGGTTGCAGATGCGGCCAAGTACTTCCCAACTTTTGGGGGCAGAAGGCTTTCAGGAGGGACAGTTTTCTTTCTTAACTCTGTCAAGATGGGCTCATCTGCCATCTTGTTGAATTATATCTGGCTGCCCAGTCTTTACTGAAAAGGAGTACCTCATAAGACATGAGAGACTAGGGCAGTACATCCACTGGAAAATATTACAAAATTAAATCCCATGATAAATGGTGCAGGCACCATCCAGAGGATGTAGTAAATGGCAAGGGCGTCACCATCCTTTAGAATTTAGAACATCCTTTAGAATTTAGTTCCTTTAGAACTTTAGAACTTTAGACAGAAAACTGAGTCCAATCGACCAGACATTGTGATCAAGGACTACGACAGAGGAACTTGTCTGTTAATAGATATGTCTGTCCCACAAGATCAAAATGTCTCAAGAAAGGAATACGAAATGCTTTCTCACTATAAAGATCTGCAAATTGAAATCAGAAAAATGTGGAAGCTTAGTAATACGATAATAGCAGTAGGAATTGGTGCGTTGGGAATGATAAAGAAGGGAGCTGAGAAATATTTTAAGCACCTCCCTGGTGACTCCAATCTCCCTGAACTACAAAGGATAACCTTACTTACTCCATATCCATATCCACAAAAAGGTCGACTTTCATCAGCATCAGGGACTAATCTTTTACGTTTTTTATCATCATTAATCTCTTGATAGAATCTTTTTTGGTCCGGTCTAAACAATTCGTTTTGCTGGTATTGCTTAATCCGTTGTTCAAACCTGGTTAGCTTTGCTTTTTTTGCCTGTATGCGCTGCTTCAGTTCTTCAATTACAATATTCAGGACTCTTGTACCTACACCATACTTCTTCCCAACTTTTTCGAATTTCTGTTCCCGAAAAGTATTGACCCTACACTGTTCAAGGAGTTTATATCTTCAGAAATTCTCCTTTTCCACCATGGCTGATTATTTCCTTTTCTATCCGTCTCTATTCTATTCTCAGTAGTTCTCAATTCCATCCTTTCCGCAAAAATCCTATTATTAGCCTTGATAAGATTATTTGTTCGTGTGATGTTCTTTGTTTCAATGAGTCTCAATACATTATTGACTTTACTCGTCTCTTGATTTAGTCTCCATTGGTTAGCCTTCTTAAAGTCGCACACATATTCTATCCCTTCTGTATTTAATAGATCCACAATTCTGTCTATTATAAATCGATCTCCATTATTTCAGTAGTCACTGATCTCAATTATTTCACATTTCATGGTATTATATTCTTGCGGACAATTGTCCATCTCTTCCACTATACCACTTTCATTTCTCGCATACCCGACCTCACCTGTCACCCTTCTTTTAATATCTTCCAGCTCCAAGTCTGTTAACCATCCGTTCTTTTATTTTGTTCTTAGTTGGGCACATAATCTCTGTTCAGTAATTTCGAACAGTTCCATTGCCTTCCATTCGCTGCGCATTCGTTATTATTATTATTATTATTATTATTATTATTATTATTATTATTATTATTATTATTATTATTATTATTATTATTATTCAGTAGTCTTATTTTGATTTTGTGCTTTCACTTCACTACCGAGCGCAGCTTTGTGTGCCTTGGATATGTGCTGTAGCTTGTTGTGATGCTCTTATTTTTACAGTATTGAAAGTGTTTTGCGTAGGATGTGTGCAGTGCCCAGTAGTGCAATTTGTCGGTATTGATACATCTTATTATTATTATTATTATTATTATTATTATTATTATTATTATTATTATTATTATTATTATTATTATTATTATCATTATTATTATTATTATTATTATTATTGTTCAGTAGTTTTATTTTTATAACGTGCTTTCACTTCACTATCGAGCGCAGCTCTGTGCGCCTTGGGTATGTGCTGTGGTTTGCTGTGGTGCTCTTATGTTTACTGTATTGAAAGTGTTTTGCGTAGAATGTGTGCAGTACCCAGTAGTGCAATTTTCTGTATGTTATATATATTTGTAAGTCCTGGTGTTTTTGTTATGTATTTGTCTGAATATTTTTTTATTATACCTAAGGCACCTACTATGATAGGAATTGTTTCTGTTTTTAGATTCCACATTCGAGTTATCTCTATTTCCAGGTCTTTATATTTTGAAAGTTTTTCCATTTCTTTTAGAGAAACGTTGTCATCTGCTGGTATTGATACATCAATTAGAAAGCATTTTTTTTCTTCATGATCTTTGACAACTATATCTGGTCTATTTGCCTTAATTTCTCTATCTGTGTGTATTGGCATATCCCAGAGTATGGTTGCTTTCTCGTTTTCTGTGACCTTTTCTGGCGTGTGCTTATACCATCTTTTTTCTGTTGTTATTCCATAGTATTGGCATAGCTTCCAGTGTATATAGGTCCCAGCTCTGTCGTGTCTGTGAATATATTCCTTCTTAGCCAGGACTGGGCAGCCAGAGATAATATGATTTATTGTTTCTTGTCCATCTCCACATATTCTACAGTTACTTGTTATATTTCTTTTCATTGTGTGTTTTTGGTAATTTCTGGTGGGGAGGCTCTGGTCTTGTGCAGCAATTAAAAATCCTTCAGTCTCTGCTTTGAGTCCTGAGCTTCTCAGCCATTGCTGGGATTTTTCTCTGTCTATTTCTTTCGCATTTAGTTTAGCCCAGTATTTGCCATGAAGGGGCTTTTCTTGCCATCGTTTTATCATGGTCCGTTGCTGTTCTAGTTTTAGTTTGGATTTCTATTATTATTATTATTATTATTATTATTATTATTATTATTATTATTATTTTATGTTTGACTTTTGTTTTGCATTTGTACAAGTTGGATCCAAGTCTCACCCAGAGACCTCAAGAGACAACAAGTTAGAAGTTCATGTAGGTGTTATGCCTAGGGTACCATATATTTGGATTTGTACAGTTTTGTTCAAGTGAATGTTTAAGAAACCATAAGAAAATTATGTTTGCTTTAAAATTTGAGATCACATAGACAGTATTTTACGTAGGATATGGGCAGTTCCCATGAGCACTATCTTTTGGACTTCAGCCATTTTGGGGTTTCCTGGTATCTGAGCTAGGTAGTAATCAGCCCGTTTCGCTGTCATTCCCAGGGCACCTATGACAATAGGTATTGTTTTCGTCTTCAGATTCCACATTTTGCTAATTTCTATTTCAAGATCTTTATATTTGCTCAGTTTTTGGTAGGTCTTGACAGATACGTTTATATCAATTGGGACAGTCATATCAATGAGGAGGCATGATTTTTGTCTGAAGTCTTTCAGTATGATGTCTGGCCTATTTGCGTCTATCTTTCTGTCAGTTTGAATGGTGAAGTTCCAGAGGAGTGCAATGTGATCATTTTCAAGTACTGGGGGTGGTTTGTGTTCCCACCAGCTTTTATCATGGGGCAAGTCCAGGTTTTTGCATATTACCCAGTGAATATATTGTGCAGCTCTATCATGCTTGTTGAGATACTCTGTAGGCGCAAGCAGACTGCACATGGAGACAACATGATCGATGGTCTCATTTTGTTGTTGGCATATACGACATAATGGGGAGCTGCCGTTCTTTAATATGTTGGCCTGGTAGTTCTTTGTAGGTAGGCATTGATCTTGGGCTGCTATGATAAGCCCCTCTGTTTCTGATTTCAATCCAGAGGCCATTAACCATTGGTGGGTAAGGGCTTTGTCAATATCTGCATTATTCGCTCTCTTTGGGTATTTGCCATTGAGAGGTTTTCCATGCCATTTTTCAGTCATAATAGCTAAGGCAGCAATTTTAGCACGGGTTTTCAAGCGCTTAGCTTTTTCTGTAGGTGTTTCTAGTTCGTCTAATTCTTGAATTTGTTGCAATTGGAATTCACTTAGATATTCCTTTGCCTGTTTTGTTACTGAGTAAGATGCTTTCTTGCTTTCATATTTTAAGACAAGTTTTAGCATCCAGTCCTCAGAGTTTTTCATATAGGTGTCTAGGCCAATTGTGGCTACCTTCATTGATAATGCCAGCTGTAGTAGTCCTCGACCTCCCTCTTTTCTTGGCAGATAAAGACGTTCTATATCTGCCTTAGGGTGGTGCATTCTATGCATTGTCAACAGTTTTCGTATTTTTCTGTCAACATTACATATTTCAGTAATTGACCAGTTAACGATGTTGAAACTGTAAGTCACGACTGGTATGGCTAGAGCATTGATCGCTTCGATCCTGTTTCTCGCGTTCAGCTCTGTCTTCAGTATTGCTCTCACCCTGCGATAACATTCTCTTCTGATCCTTTCCCTCATCACTGAGTGCTTGATATTGTCCCCTTCAATTACCCCTAGGTATTTGTAGCTCTCCGCTGGTTCTAACTCTTTTATGACATTTTGCTGGTCAAGGTTCACATTAGATGTATTTGTCATTTTTCCTTTGATAAAGATAGCTTTTGCACATTTATCAAGGCCAAATTGCATCCTGATGTCATCACTGAATTGTTTAACAATCGCTAGTAGGCCTTTGAGTTGTTGGTCATTTTTTGCAAAGAGCTTTAAATCATCCATGTAAATGAGATGATTTATATTTTTATCAAATATTTTATAACCATACTGTGCATCATTGAGCAATTTTGAGAGCGGTATTAGGGCTAGACAGAAGAGGAGTGGTGATAGTGAGTCACCCTGGAAAATGCCACATGAAATTCTTACATCTCCAGCATTTAGAGATTCATTGTCATTGTTCAACATCAGTGTGGTTCTCCATGATCTCATACTTACAGATAAAAAGTTTCGCAGAGTAGGAGCTATTTTATACATTTCCAGACATTTCCTAATCCAGCTATGTGGTAGGCTATCAAAGGCCTTTTTATAGTCTATCCAGGCTATTGACAAGTTTTTGTGTCGCTTGTGACAATCTTCTAAGATCATCTTATTGATGAGTAGCTGATCTTTACAACCATAAGATCCACGTTTACATCCCTTTTGCTCATTAGGGAATATGCTACTTTCTATTAAAAAACTATAGGTGTACTCGGTTAGGACAGATGTTAGCGTCTTATACATTGTTGTTAAGCAGGTTATGGGGCGATAATTTTTTGGTTCGTTTGTTTCCTCATTTTTTGGAAGCAGGAATGTTAAACCATTAACTAGCCAAGAGGGCATCAAACTAGGATTTTGCAAAACATCGTTGTAAAGTTTTGTTAGCAGTTCATGGCTTTCTGGGAAGGCATTCAACCAGAAGTTAGGAATTTTATCCTTTCCTGGAGACTTCCATTTGCTTGACCTCCTGAGAGCAGATCTTATATCTTCTACCCTGACCCCCTCCCACTTTTGCTCCTCTAAGGAGTCTAGGTCTGTAGCTATTCTATCAATCCAAGGGGCCTTTTCATTGTGTGTTTTATCTTCTGCCCAGATTTTATTCCAAAATTCTTGCACTTCTTCTTTTGATGGGACAGACTTTATTGTTACTGGTGTTTTCCCTATCTTCCTGTAGAAATTTTTGGGGTTATTTTTGAACATGTTATTATCTCGGAAGAATTTAACACGCTTTTCATACCTTGCTATGCGGGCAGCTTTAGCACATACCTTTTGCTTGATGGTTTCTATGGTGGCATCAATGTCAACTATGGTTTTCATGTTATATTTTTTCTTTAGTTTTTGGGTCTTTGTAGGTTTGATACTCTTGTCAAATTTAAGGTTTTTCAAACATTCTATGTCAGATCTAAGCAGCTTAATTTGGTGTTGAATGCGTTCTTGCCAAGAAGGCTTTTTGTGGGAGTGTTGTCTTTTTCTAATCTTTTCACCACATAGAATCGTTGAGATTCTTGCGGATGCATAGTACAGGTGGTTGAGATCTGTAATATCAACATCATTAGCTGAAATTATATCCTTAAGTGCAAGGCGGATTTTACCAATTATTTTCAGGTTTTGGTTAGAATTGCGAATTTTGGGGAGAGTGTCGCGTTCATTCATACTAGTTTCTTTAATTTTCAGCCATTCAATCATGATTTGATTTTTTAGATCATGTAGTTCTGTTGCGTCGATTTCTGTATGACTTCCTTCATCTATTTGATTTTCACCTGCCTTAGTGTTTATGGTTGGTTCAGAGAGTATTTTATTTTGCCTATCAGTTACCTTAACTCTTTCAATTATTACTGTATTTTCATCAGCCTTGGGCTGGTTTATAATTATTTCCTCTGTAGTATCTTCTTTAGCTGCAGTTTCATTCTTTTTATCCTTTACTGCTTGCTTAATTTGGTCAATCTCTACTTCAGTTAGTAATTTTTTTTTTATAATGTTTCTTCTGACGTTGGCAAGTTTATTACTGTCTATGTAGGGTCTTACTGCAAGGTGTTTCTGTCTCCAGTTTAAGTAGGTTTGTACAGTATTAGATTTATCTGTAGGGAAATATATGGCACGGTAGAAGGCTCTAAGAACTTCTTTATTATCTTCCCTAGACCATTTTTCATTCTTTTTCTTTTGGTTATTTGATGACGAGCATGGATGGCCATCTGTTGGAATATTCCGGTTGTGGGGTACTTCCAGCTCCTGTGTGTCGGGAAGATTTGAACCAGTAGCAGATTTCTCGTCTCGGATCTGGTTCATTATCCGAGTAAGTGGTCCTTTATAATCCGGTCTATGACCATTGCGGTTTATATTTTGTTTTATTAACAGTGAGGCATAACAGGCTTCGACGTTGACGCTAGGGGACGGATCTGTCTGTTTAGGGTAAGTTTTTTGAGACAACACCGTCTCCGAGCTTTCGTGACGTAGCTTCTTAAGGCTAGCAGATCTATTATTATTATTATTATTATTATTATTATCATTATTATTATTATTATTATTATTATTATTATTATTATTATTATTATTATTATTATCATTATTATTATTATTATTATTATTATTATTATTATCATTATTATTATTATTATTATTATTATTATTATTATTATTATTATTATCATCATTATTATTATTATTATTATTATTATTATTATTATTATTATTATTATTATTATTCATGGTGCGCGCGGATGTTTTACATTCAAAATCAGTGTCCAAGATACCGGGTCACAACGAATTTCCTTTGATATCAAGGAACTTTCTTACAATCCTTGTTGTTCCCAATAGAGCAGATTTCTGAATCAAAGCAACTCTTGTGGTTACACAAACCTCAATAAGGGAACTTTTAAGTCTGTTGCTGACGTATGTAGGGGGTCCCTATAACAAATGAGGTCATCTTTGGTGGAACCCTCCACAATCTTCGTATTTATTTAACCAAATCCTAGTACTTTCCTATTTTCTCCTCTTCTTTGACCGCTACATTCGTGTCCGCAAATATAGCCACATTGATGCATTCTTCTTCTTCTAATTGTTGTTCTTCTTCTAAATGTACTTCTAATTGTACTTAGAGACTATCAGACATGTCAGTTTGATTCTCTCATGGATTATTACCAAACGAAACGAAACTGAAAAACATTTGTAATGTAACTTTTCCAGATAGAAATGTAAGAATTTAATTCTTTGCATTAAAATTTTTTTGTTTGAGAAGAAAAGTTTAAAATTGAGAGAAAAAATATTATATCACTCGTAAACAAATGAAATGACTAGCGTTTAAAAACACCACTTCAAAAATGAGAAGCTTTTACTGTCAGCTGACTGAAAAAAGGAAACAAACACATTCCTCGATAGAATACATAGCTTTCACATATAGAAGTATAAATAATTTTTAGGCAGAAAACGATATTTTCTTCAAACAATTTTAAAAACTCAAATAGTAGAAATATCAACATAAAAATGTTTCGCCAAGCGAAAGAATAAATGGAATTTTCTATTTTCTCGTTTTTGGAAATACATTAGACAGGCCCCAGACAAGATTCTTTTGCGAAGACAAAGTTTGCTTGGCGGCAGAGTTTAGTGGCAAATGAAAGTACATCAGCTTCTCACTCCCTTTTCGAAGAACGAGAAAGACAGGAAAAAATCGACTTACTGGGATTTTCTCACATCCTCGAAAAAACATCTGCAGACAACGTTAGTCGCAACCTGGAATAACATGTTTTCTGTTGATTAAGAAAGAAATAATGGGACCATATACGCAATATTCGAAACAACAGAAGAACGAAAGAAAAGCAGTTAGTGCGACACATACTTACTCTGAGACTCTCTCCATAATACACGGGGTGGTGCAACACAAAAGTTCGATAAAGAAATCTGTGACGAGGTTGATTTTTGGTCCAACGTTAACTTTGCATCGTGCAAGTGTCAAGCACCGAGGTAACCAAAAGGAACGGCATTTCGTTGGGTGGAGTCTATATAGATGTACAAGTGCCCACCCCCGAAGACTACAGAGCAATTTCAAAGCTGTGCTTTATTGTAGGTGCAAAAAGAAAGCTATGAAACTTTGTAAAGAAAAGAAAATCCAGATTGCTGTAAGAATTCATTGAGGAATTTATTTGCTGAGGAACCATAAAAGCAAAGGAAGACACAATTACATAACTAATAGCAGCAACAACATTAAATGCTGGGGACTACTGTTCAAACAACACTGTTAGTCGTATCAGAAGTTGTAGCTCTGAGGATGGTCGAAAACTGGCATCGATCGCAGGACAGAATAAGGCCGCCTGTCTCAGTTAGAAACGATAATACCAACACAACGTATTGTAGCAAGGAAGACGAACAGGGTCATCAAACAGTTGGAGGCAGTTCAAATAATAGAAAGAGAACGAAGACTCGAAAGAAAAGTCAGCCCTAAGAAGAGGTATGCAAAACAAGTGATACCGAAGTGATGCGGCCGCCTACGTATGAACTGCTTGGACTTTATTCCATCCAGTCAATTTTGAGCGTAACACCAACCTCAGTCTTCGAAATTAGTCTTTCCTCAGATGCTCTTTCGTTTCCTTTTCCATTATCTCGTTGAACTCTAGTACATCAAGGTATTCCGTCTCAATTTGTTTAATCAAGTCTCTATTCGGTACCTTGCCTCTTTGTAGGTAAATTATTCCGGACTTCTTGAGTTCAAATTCCATTCTAATATCAGTTCTAAAACAGTGGACTGTGTTCACCAGGGGACTCACTTGTGTCTCATATTTGCCAGAAACACTTTGATCGATAGTTTCTTCATATTTTCCACAGATCCTGCATTGTGAATCTGTTCCATTCTTTATGATGCCATGGCGATAGGATTTGAATGCAAGACTCTGATCTTGTGCCACAATCATCAGATCTTCTGTCTCCGCTTTTAGTCCAATGCTCTTGAACTACCGATGTGATTTCACTTGGGTCACGTCTGCATCCTGCTTCTGCTTTGGATACTTACATGCATTATTCTGCCCTCTCCCCACTCGACTAAATAGTTGTCCCCCTCTTTTTCTGCTGGTGGGGCTTCTGAGATATCAAACTCTTTTTTTTTACAGATGTCCTGCTTTTTCCTTGGTGGAGTGTATCCGGTGTTTCACGATTTAGCGGAATGTTTCTTTTCTGCTTGATAGGGATGGATTCAAGCTGGACCAGTTCAAACCCACCTGAAGCTTCTGGTAGATACAGCCAGTCAACGTCTGCTTTCAAGTGGCACAATTTTCTCTATTATTATTATTATTAGTAGTAGTAGTAGTAGTAGTAGTAGTAGTAGTAGTAGTAGTAGTAGTAGTAGTAGTAGTAGTAGTAGTAGTAGTACACCAATGTATTTGTATCCTTCCGTTTCAATTTGTTTAATCAAGTCTCTATTCAGTAATTCTATCCCTGTTAGGGACTTACCTTGCCTCTTTTTAAGCAGATTACTCTGCGCTTCTTGAGTCCAAATTCCATTCTAATGTCAGTACTAAAACAGTGGACCGTGTTCACCAAGGAACTCACTTGTGTCTCATCTTTGCCATACAGTTTCAAATCATCCATGAAGAGGAGGTGGTTGATTGTTTGAGATTTTTCCTTTAGTTGGTACTCCAAGTTCATTTTCCTGAGAACCAAGGTCAGGAGCATCATGCAGAGAGCGGAAAGCAACGGAGATAGGTTGTCACCCTGGAAAATCCCTCTTCTGATACCCAGAAGATGTTAGTTCAGTTTTCCATCTCACCATGCTTCTCTTCGAGAAACGCGTTACATTCCTCACAATTCCAAACAGATCTAAACACTCGATGAACCACGAATTTGGAATCATATCATAAGCTTTACGATAGTCAATCCAGGCCATTCCCAGATTTGTTCTCCTTCGTTTACAATCTTGTATTACCATTTTGTCTATCAATAGTTGATCTTTGGTACCTCTGCATTTCCTTCTGCAGCCTTTTTGTTCCGGCGGTAATATATCGTCCTCATCCAGGAATTTATACAGTTCTTCTGAAATTCCTCCTGACAATAACTTTCTCATTAACGGGTGGCAACAAATTGGTCGGTAATTGTCAGCAGCATTTCCCTTTGATGTATCCTTCTGGCACAATACCGTTCGTCCTTTTGTCAATCAACCCGGGATTTCTTCTTTTCCATTGATCAATGCATTAAATTGCTCTGAAATCAATTTATGGCAACTAATGAACCTTTTTATCCAAAATCCCTGTACCCCATCAGGTCCTGCTGCTTTCCAATTGCTTATCTTTTTACTTATATTTCTGATATTGTCTTCTGTGAAGTGGATAGCCTCTTACTGGAAATAAGAAGCTGTTTGCTTCAGGCTGCAGAGCCATTAAGCTGTAGTATCCCAAACGAATGCCCTAGACTTGTCCAAAACTACTACATGTTGTGGCGACACGATCAGGTAGCGAAAGTGCTACATTGAAAACTGTCCGAAAAGTAGGGGCTAGACAGAGGCAAGACGTGGTTTGTGCACAAACCACAGAGAGTAGCCGAGTCGAAGACTAACAAAATCCTTTGGAATTTCCCAATCAAAACAGATCAGGTGCTAGAGCAGAACAAACCGGACCTAGTGGTGATGGACAAGATGCACCACATATGCTATATAGCTGATGTTGCATGTACATTTGACCCACAAATAGTCAAGGTGGAAGGCGAAAAGATAGATAAATACAACCCTCTTAAGTACGAAATAACTCGGCTATTGAAAATGAAGGAGGTGAAGATAGTGCCAATTATTGTTGGGTCCTTGGGGACAGTATCAGAAAACATCAAGGGGAATATAAAGGAAATCGGAATAGAGTGCTCAGTAGAACTGTTACAAAAGGTTTGACTCCTTGGCATGGCCAGAATAATCAGGAAAGTATTAGATAACCGAAAAGAACGGATAGCATGGTACTGTAGGCTGCAGGTAGCAAACCTGGTACACATGCAAGACTCCAAGAGTTCCAACAAAACCTGTGATAAAGAGAAAATAATAATAATAATAATAATAATAATAATAATAATAATAATAATAATAATAATAATAATAATAATAATAATAATAATCCTTTTTACAAAAGGCACAAGGCCTGTAATTTGGCGGGAGGGGATTACATCGACCCCAGTGTTTCACTGCTGGTACTTAGTTTATTGACGCCGAAAGGATGAAAGGCAGAGTTGACCTCAGCGGAATTTGAACTCAGAATAATAATTATAAAAATAATAATAATAATAATAATAATAATAATAATGGCGTACATTGCTTGGAAATGTGAATATGATAAAAAAAAAAGTTTTCATCTGTGAATATGCAGAAGAAACTAGTCTCTGTGTTAAAATGTCAAAACTGATTTCAAGAAACTTTGCGTTCCTGATTTTTTTTCCATTGCCAAATCCTTGACACCTTGCGTCACCTACTGTGTAGTGAAAGAATAAAGAGCTGAAAAAGAAGCCATCCTAAAGAATAAAGATAATTTCTTAGATCAGTTTTTTCGATTTGTAGGTGAGGTGTTTTGTTGAATAAATTGACTCTCTCTCTCTCTCTCTCTCTCCCTCTCTCTCTATCTCTCTCTCTCTCTCTCTCTCTCTCTCTCTCTCTCTCTCTCTCTCTCTTTCTCTCTGTTATATTTACATGAAACCCACGGAGATAAAAAAAAATATACTTATATTCAACTCTTGCTGGATTTGAAATCAAATGCAGATGACAAGAAGAATGAGAACGTGATATAAGAAAATTATGAGAGCGAAGATATCATCGACCACGTGATACAAGACTAACAAAAAAAACCACGTGACGTACGACTAAAAGTGAACGTGCAGAATTATACAAATATCAGATCACCGAATTTTCTACAATAAATATCACCGTCATCACCAGCAACAACATCACCAAAATCAATATCATCATCACCACCACCATCACCACTATCATCACCAACATCATCATCACCACCACCATCACCACTATCCTCACCGTCGTCACTAACAGCAAGAACCTGTTGTAAAAGCCCAACGTGGGAGCCTTTATTTGATTGCTCTACATGCATGTTTGTGTGTGTGTGTGTGTGTGTGTGTGTGTGTGTGTGTGTGTGTGTGTGTGTGTGTGTGTGTGTGTGTGTGTGTACGACGGGCTTCTTTCGGTTTCCGCCTACCAAATCCACTCACAAGGCGTTGGGACTGAACACAGAATCATATTGTTGGGAAGCAAACTGCTTACCACGCAGCCACGGCTACGTCTATATATTGTGTCTACGTGGCTGCTCGACCTGCTAAAAATAACAGTAAACTCTATCTCAAAGCACAGCTTACCACCTTAAAAGAGGACAATTTTAAATAAATGTAGTCTTAAGTTAAAATGTCATTTCGTCTGTTTTTACTTTCTGACTTGAAATTCTGCCGAGGTCAACTTTGCCTTTCATCCTTTCGGGGGTCGATAAATTAAATACCAGTTGTATTCTGGGGATCGATCTAATCGACTGGCCCCCACTCCCCAAAAATTTCGGGCCTTGTACCTAGACTAGAAAAAAAAGAAAAAATTAAAATGTGATCTTGCTAGTAACGTCTTTACCATAATTCTCCTCTATCAGGATTGAACAGGCAAACCAACAAAGCATAAGCGACAACGTTTAGGTGTGTGTGTGTGTGTGTGTGTGTGTGTGTGTGTGTGTGTGTGTGTGTGTGTGTGTGTGTGTGTGTGTGTGTGTGTGTGTTTGTGTGTGCGTGTGTGTGTGCGCGCGCGCGTTGTCGCTTATACTTTGTTGCCTTTCAATCCTGATAGAGACATGGTAAAGGCATTACTAGCAAAATTACTTTTTATCTTATTCACTGTATATATATATGTGTGTGTGTGTGTGTGTGTGTGTGTGTGTGTGTGTGTGTGTGTGTGTATATGTATGTATGTATGTATGTATGTATGTATACAGTGTACTATTCTCTCGTTTTGTTGAGAGGATCAGCAAAAACAAAGCCCTCAATTCAGAGACAGAGATATTACATTTAATGAATACAAGAGTTACGTGAGCTACTTCAAGTTTCGTGCTCAGGAAGTGCAGTGCTCGAACGGGCTTGTATCGTGTACCGTGCACGATCTGGCACAATGGTTCAAGCTTATAAAATGAACACGATGCATTGTACAAACTCGTCCGAAGACCGCACTCTCCGAACATGAAGTATGAAATAACTCCTGTGTTCAGAATATAATAATGAGTGTGTGTGTGTATGTGTGTGTGTGTGTGTGTGTGTGTGTGTGTGTGTATGTGTGTGAGAGAGAGAGAGAGAGAGAGAGAGAAAACTTCGAGTTATGTAACAAACATCAACCACGAAAAACAAATGTGAAAGACTCCATTATCAGCGAATAAATGACCAGCAAGAAATGACAATCGTAACATTTAAATTTAAACATTTAAATCGTGTGACACTATCGTTTAAAACACAGGGAAAACAAACAGCAGAGGCAACCTGGAAGATGAGATTTGTCAAGAAAATCGAACCCATGACCTCTCGGTAATGAAGCGAACTTCTTAAACATTTGACCATACCCTGCCTACAAGACGAAGATGTGAAATAGAAAAATAGAAAAATCCCCAAATTTAGGATGCTTAATGATATACTTAACGCTTAACAAAATACTGTATCCAATAAACAAAATGAAAACCAGAGATCTACCAAAAGGTTTCGTATGGAAAGAAACAGTTTTTATTTTTATAAAACGAATAAGATATTTAAAGAATTGTAACGCCTTGGGTAAAAATATGCAACTTATTAACTTAAATCCCAAGTAACATAGAAGTAATATCTGTGGGTATTAAAGGGAAACCGGATGCAAAAGAAATCTATTAACGGATTCACGTTGAGTCAGTTTAGGAGCGAACTCGGTGCCAACAACAGAATAAATAATATCGTTTATTTTGTGTTGACACGTAATTTTAACGTAATGATTTACAGGATATGGGGGAGAATGTAAAATTGGATGGCAAAACCAGACAAGTTGCTTGTGTGTGTGTGTGTGTGTGTGTGTGTGTGTGTGTGTGTGTGTGTGTGTGTGTGTGTGTGTGTGTGTGTGTGTGTGTGTGTGTGTAACATTACAACTCGATCTCAGGAGGTACTTGCTTTAACATGATAAACAGAATTCATGTTTGAAAACGAACAGCCACAATAAATGAAAGCACCAAATTTATGTGTCAAAAGTGTGCGGACTCCTGACGATAATCTCAATGAGGGGCATATGAAGCTTATGACATGGAAAACGCAGAAGAAAAGAAAAATTTAGTATCAAAGCACGTGTAAAGAGGACCCAGAAAAATATGAAATGATAATAATGCAATACTGTACAGTGTGTGTGTGTGTGTGAATCGATAGAGAGATTATTTATAAGGAACATTGAACTGTTTATTTCGATCAAAACTATCGAGTAACAAGAAGCCTTAATAGCACAATAGAAGGAAACATTCAGGTGTACTTTAACATTCGGCGCTGTGTAAGGAGCTTTCCCAGGACGCTACCCCGCAGCAAATTCGATGTAGACACAAGATATATGCACTGTGTATGCGCGACCGATAGTGTGTATGTATGTATGTATAAATATATATATATATATATATATATATATATATATATATATATATATATATATATATATATATATATATATATATACTTTATTTAAAAGCAGCAGAAATATAACAAAAAAACCGTTACTCTGAGTTTCACGTTCCCGTTCATCGGACAGTTTTGTTTTTTTTTGTTTTTTTTCTAACAAAACTGTCCGATGAACGGGAACGTGAAACTCAGAGTAACGATTTTTTTTGTTATATTTCTGCTGCTTTTAAATAAAGCATATTACTCTACCTCTGGTATTTGAGTACTCTTTTTTCCACCTTGTTGCACATTTCATGTGCTTACTCCGGTATATATATATATATATATATATATATATATGCGAGTAAAAATAAATACAAAAAAAGAGGGGGGGGTTGTATGATTGTGTATAGAGGAATATATTATTTTGTTTAAAAGAGTTCCAACACTGTCTGTTTTTTATGTTTTATTTATATTCCCGCAAAACCAATGTGGGATATAGAATATGGAATATACAATATATAATATATAATATAATATACAATATATAATATAAAATAAAAATGGATGGTACTATGAAATAAAGTATTGAATGTCTTAT
>NC_142933.1:111605544-111620544 GCF_046866305.1 Octopus bimaculoides | reverse complement strand
TAATAATAATAATAATAATAACAACAACAACAACAACAACAATAATAACAACAATGACAACAACAATAATAATAATAATAATAATCATAATAATAATAATAATGATGATAATAATAATAACCTAAATTGAATAATTTCATAAAACTACAATTAAATTAATTACCCCCTTTCTTTTAACTGCAATTCAAAAACTACTTGCCAGTTATTATTATTATCATTATTATTATTATTGTTATTATTATTATTATTATTATTATTATTATTATTATTATTATTATTATTATTATTATTATCATTATTATTATTATTATTATTATTATTATTATTATTATTATTATTATTATTATTTTATGTTTGACTTTTGTTTTGCATTTGTACAAGTTGGATCCAAGTCTCACCCAGAGACCTCAAGAGACAACAAGTTAGAAGTTCATGTAGGTGTTATGCCTAGGGTACCATATATTTGGATTTGTACAGTTTTGTTCAAGTGAATGTTTAAGAAACCATAAGAAAATTATGTTTGCTTTAAAATTTGAGATCACATAGACAGTATTTTACGTAGGATATGGGCAGTTCCCATGAGCACTATCTTTTGGACTTCTGCCATTTTGGGGTTTCCTGGTATCTGAGCTAGGTAGTAATCAGCCCGTTTCGCTGTCATTCCCAGGGCACCTATGACAATAGGTATTGTTTTCGTCTTCAGATTCCACATTTTGCTAATTTCTATTTCAAGATCTTTATATTTGCTCAGTTTTTGGTAGGTCTTGACAGATACGTTTATATCAATTGGGACAGTCATATCAATGAGGAGGCATGATTTTTGTCTGAAGTCTTTCAGTATGATGTCTGGCCTATTTGCGTCTATCTTTCTGTCAGTTTGAATGGTGAAGTTCCAGAGGAGTGCAATGTGATCATTTTCAAGTACTGGGGGTGGTTTGTGTTCCCACCAGCTTTTATCATGGGGCAAGTCCAGGTTTTTGCATATTACCCAGTGAATATATTGTGCAGCTCTATCATGCTTGTTGAGATACTCTGTAGGCGCAAGCAGACTGCACATGGAGACAACATGATCGATGGTCTCATTTTGTTGTTGGCATATACGACATAATGGGGAGCTGCCGTTCTTTAATATGTTGGCCTGGTAGTTCTTTGTAGGTAGGCATTGATCTTGGGCTGCTATGATAAGCCCCTCTGTTTCTGATTTCAATCCAGAGGCCATTAACCATTGGTGGGTAAGGGCTTTGTCAATATCTGCATTATTCGCTCTCTTTGGGTATTTGCCATTGAGAGGTTTTCCATGCCATTTTTCAGTCATAATAGCTAAGGCAGCAATTTTAGCACGGGTTTTCAAGCGCTTAGCTTTTTCTGTAGGTGTTTCTAGTTCGTCTAATTCTTGAATTTGTTGCAATTGGAATTCACTTAGATATTCCTTTGCCTGTTTTGTTACTGAGTAAGATGCTTTCTTGCTTTCATATTTTAAGACAAGTTTTAGCATCCAGTCCTCAGAGTTTTTCATATAGGTGTCTAGGCCAATTGTGGCTACCTTCATTGATAATGCCAGCTGTAGTAGTCCTCGACCTCCCTCTTTTCTTGGCAGATAAAGACGTTCTATATCTGCCTTAGGGTGGTGCATTCTATGCATTGTCAACAGTTTTCGTATTTTTCTGTCAACATTACATATTTCAGTAATTGACCAGTTAACGATGTTGAAACTGTAAGTCACGACTGGTATGGCTAGAGCATTGATCGCTTCGATCCTGTTTCTCGCGTTCAGCTCTGTCTTCAGTATTGCTCTCACCCTGCGATAACATTCTCTTCTGATCCTTTCCCTCATCACTGAGTGCTTGATATTGTCCCCTTCAATTACCCCTAGGTATTTGTAGCTCTCCGCTGGTTCTAACTCTTTTATGACATTTTGCTGGTCAAGGTTCACATTAGATGTATTTGTCATTTTTCCTTTGATAAAGATAGCTTTTGCACATTTATCAAGGCCAAATTGCATCCTGATGTCATCACTGAATTGTTTAACAATCGCTAGTAGGCCTTTGAGTTGTTGGTCATTTTTTGCAAAGAGCTTTAAATCATCCATGTAAATGAGATGATTTATATTTTTATCAAATATTTTATAACCATACTGTGCATCATTGAGCAATTTTGAGAGCGGTATTAGGGCTAGACAGAAGAGGAGTGGTGATAGTGAGTCACCCTGGAAAATGCCACATGAAATTCTTACATCTCCAGCATTTAGAGATTCATTGTCATTGTTCAACATCAGTGTGGTTCTCCATGATCTCATACTTACAGATAAAAAGTTTCGCAGAGTAGGAGCTATTTTATACATTTCCAGACATTTCCTAATCCAGCTATGTGGTAGGCTATCAAAGGCCTTTTTATAGTCTATCCAGGCTATTGACAAGTTTTTGTGTCGCTTGTGACAATCTTCTAAGATCATCTTATTGATGAGTAGCTGATCTTTACAACCATAAGATCCACGTTTACATCCCTTTTGCTCATTAGGGAATATGCTACTTTCTATTAAAAAACTATAGGTGTACTCGGTTAGGACAGATGTTAGCGTCTTATACATTGTTGTTAAGCAGGTTATGGGGCGATAATTTTTTGGTTCGTTTGTTTCCTCATTTTTTGGAAGCAGGAATGTTAAACCATTAACTAGCCAAGAGGGCATCAAACTAGGATTTTGCAAAACATCGTTGTAAAGTTTTGTTAGCAGTTCATGGCTTTCTGGGAAGGCATTCAACCAGAAGTTAGGAATTTTATCCTTTCCTGGAGACTTCCATTTGCTTGACCTCCTGAGAGCAGATCTTATATCTTCTACCCTGACCCCCTCCCACTTTTGCTCCTCTAAGGAGTCTAGGTCTGTAGCTATTCTATCAATCCAAGGGGCCTTTTCATTGTGTGTTTTATCTTCTGCCCAGATTTTATTCCAAAATTCTTGCACTTCTTCTTTTGATGGGACAGACTTTATTGTTACTGGTGTTTTCCCTATCTTCCTGTAGAAATTTTTGGGGTTATTTTTGAACATGTTATTATCTCGGAAGAATTTAACACGCTTTTCATACCTTGCTATGCGGGCAGCTTTAGCACATACCTTTTGCTTGATGGTTTCTATGGTGGCATCAATGTCAACTATGGTTTTCATGTTATATTTTTTCTTTAGTTTTTGGGTCTTTGTAGGTTTGATACTCTTGTCAAATTTAAGGTTTTTCAAACATTCTATGTCAGATCTAAGCAGCTTAATTTGGTGTTGAATGCGTTCTTGCCAAGAAGGCTTTTTGTGGGAGTGTTGTCTTTTTCTAATCTTTTCACCACATAGAATCGTTGAGATTCTTGCGGATGCATAGTACAGGTGGTTGAGATCTGTAATATCAACATCATTAGCTGAAATTATATCCTTAAGTGCAAGGCGGATTTTACCAATTATTTTCAGGTTTTGGTTAGAATTGCGAATTTTGGGGAGAGTGTCGCGTTCATTCATACTAGTTTCTTTAATTTTCAGCCATTCAATCATGATTTGATTTTTTAGATCATGTAGTTCTGTTGCGTCGATTTCTGTATGACTTCCTTCATCTATTTGATTTTCACCTGCCTTAGTGTTTATGGTTGGTTCAGAGAGTATTTTATTTTGCCTATCAGTTACCTTAACTCTTTCAATTATTACTGTATTTTCATCAGCCTTGGGCTGGTTTATAATTATTTCCTCTGTAGTATCTTCTTTAGCTGCAGTTTCATTCTTTTTATCCTTTACTGCTTGCTTAATTTGGTCAATCTCTACTTCAGTTAGTAATTTTTTTTTTATAATGTTTCTTCTGACGTTGGCAAGTTTATTACTGTCTATGTAGGGTCTTACTGCAAGGTGTTTCTGTCTCCAGTTTAAGTAGGTTTGTACAGTATTAGATTTATCTGTAGGGAAATATATGGCACGGTAGAAGGCTCTAAGAACTTCTTTATTATCTTCCCTAGACCATTTTTCATTCTTTTTCTTTTGGTTATTTGATGACGAGCATGGATGGCCATCTGTTGGAATATTCCGGTTGTGGGGTACTTCCAGCTCCTGTGTGTCGGGAAGATTTGAACCAGTAGCAGATTTCTCGTCTCGGATCTGGTTCATTATCCGAGTAAGTGGTCCTTTATAATCCGGTCTATGACCATTGCGGTTTATATTTTGTTTTATTAACAGTGAGGCATAACAGGCTTCGACGTTGACGCTAGGGGACGGATCTGTCTGTTTAGGGTAAGTTTTTTGAGACAACACCGTCTCCGAGCTTTCGTGACGTAGCTTCTTAAGGCTAGCAGATCTATTATTATTATTATTATTATTATTATTATCATTATTATTATTATTATTATTATTATTATTATTATTATTATTATTATTATTATTATCATTATTATTATTATTATTATTATTATTATTATTATCATTATTATTATTATTATTATTATTATTATTATTATTATTATTATTATCATCATTATTATTATTATTATTATTATTATTATTATTATTATTATTATTATTATTATTCATGGTGCGCGCGGATGTTTTACATTCAAAATCAGTGTCCAAGATACCGGGTCACAACGAATTTCCTTTGATATCAAGGAACTTTCTTACAATCCTTGTTGTTCCCAATAGAGCAGATTTCTGAATCAAAGCAACTCTTGTGGTTACACAAACCTCAATAAGGGAACTTTTAAGTCTGTTGCTGACGTATGTAGGGGGTCCCTATAACAAATGAGGTCATCTTTGGTGGAACCCTCCACAATCTTCGTATTTATTTAACCAAATCCTAGTACTTTCCTATTTTCTCCTCTTCTTTGACCGCTACATTCGTGTCCGCAAATATAGCCACATTGATGCATTCTTCTTCTTCTAATTGTTGTTCTTCTTCTAAATGTACTTCTAATTGTACTTAGAGACTATCAGACATGTCAGTTTGATTCTCTCATGGATTATTACCAAACGAAACGAAACTGAAAAACATTTGTAATGTAACTTTTCCAGATAGAAATGTAAGAATTTAATTCTTTGCATTAAAATTTTTTTGTTTGAGAAGAAAAGTTTAAAATTGAGAGAAAAAATATTATATCACTCGTAAACAAATGAAATGACTAGCGTTTAAAAACACCACTTCAAAAATGAGAAGCTTTTACTGTCAGCTGACTGAAAAAAGGAAACAAACACATTCCTCGATAGAATACATAGCTTTCACATATAGAAGTATAAATAATTTTTAGGCAGAAAACGATATTTTCTTCAAACAATTTTAAAAACTCAAATAGTAGAAATATCAACATAAAAATGTTTCGCCAAGCGAAAGAATAAATGGAATTTTCTATTTTCTCGTTTTTGGAAATACATTAGACAGGCCCCAGACAAGATTCTTTTGCGAAGACAAAGTTTGCTTGGCGGCAGAGTTTAGTGGCAAATGAAAGTACATCAGCTTCTCACTCCCTTTTCGAAGAACGAGAAAGACAGGAAAAAATCGACTTACTGGGATTTTCTCACATCCTCGAAAAAACATCTGCAGACAACGTTAGTCGCAACCTGGAATAACATGTTTTCTGTTGATTAAGAAAGAAATAATGGGACCATATACGCAATATTCGAAACAACAGAAGAACGAAAGAAAAGCAGTTAGTGCGACACATACTTACTCTGAGACTCTCTCCATAATACACGGGGTGGTGCAACACAAAAGTTCGATAAAGAAATCTGTGACGAGGTTGATTTTTGGTCCAACGTTAACTTTGCATCGTGCAAGTGTCAAGCACCGAGGTAACCAAAAGGAACGGCATTTCGTTGGGTGGAGTCTATATAGATGTACAAGTGCCCACCCCCGAAGACTACAGAGCAATTTCAAAGCTGTGCTTTATTGTAGGTGCAAAAAGAAAGCTATGAAACTTTGTAAAGAAAAGAAAATCCAGATTGCTGTAAGAATTCATTGAGGAATTTATTTGCTGAGGAACCATAAAAGCAAAGGAAGACACAATTACATAACTAATAGCAGCAACAACATTAAATGCTGGGGACTACTGTTCAAACAACACTGTTAGTCGTATCAGAAGTTGTAGCTCTGAGGATGGTCGAAAACTGGCATCGATCGCAGGACAGAATAAGGCCGCCTGTCTCAGTTAGAAACGATAATACCAACACAACGTATTGTAGCAAGGAAGACGAACAGGGTCATCAAACAGTTGGAGGCAGTTCAAATAATAGAAAGAGAACGAAGACTCGAAAGAAAAGTCAGCCCTAAGAAGAGGTATGCAAAACAAGTGATACCGAAGTGATGCGGCCGCCTACGTATGAACTGCTTGGACTTTATTCCATCCAGTCAATTTTGAGCGTAACACCAACCTCAGTCTTCGAAATTAGTCTTTCCTCAGATGCTCTTTCGTTTCCTTTTCCATTATCTCGTTGAACTCTAGTACATCAAGGTATTCCGTCTCAATTTGTTTAATCAAGTCTCTATTCGGTACCTTGCCTCTTTGTAGGTAAATTATTCCGGACTTCTTGAGTTCAAATTCCATTCTAATATCAGTTCTAAAACAGTGGACTGTGTTCACCAGGGGACTCACTTGTGTCTCATATTTGCCAGAAACACTTTGATCGATAGTTTCTTCATATTTTCCACAGATCCTGCATTGTGAATCTGTTCCATTCTTTATGATGCCATGGCGATAGGATTTGAATGCAAGACTCTGATCTTGTGCCACAATCATCAGATCTTCTGTCTCCGCTTTTAGTCCAATGCTCTTGAACTACCGATGTGATTTCACTTGGGTCACGTCTGCATCCTGCTTCTGCTTTGGATACTTACATGCATTATTCTGCCCTCTCCCCACTCGACTAAATAGTTGTCCCCCTCTTTTTCTGCTGGTGGGGCTTCTGAGATATCAAACTCTTTTTTTTTACAGATGTCCTGCTTTTTCCTTGGTGGAGTGTATCCGGTGTTTCACGATTTAGCGGAATGTTTCTTTTCTGCTTGATAGGGATGGATTCAAGCTGGACCAGTTCAAACCCACCTGAAGCTTCTGGTAGATACAGCCAGTCAACGTCTGCTTTCAAGTGGCACAATTTTCTCTATTATTATTATTATTAGTAGTAGTAGTAGTAGTAGTAGTAGTAGTAGTAGTAGTAGTAGTAGTAGTAGTAGTAGTAGTAGTAGTACACCAATGTATTTGTATCCTTCCGTTTCAATTTGTTTAATCAAGTCTCTATTCAGTAATTCTATCCCTGTTAGGGACTTACCTTGCCTCTTTTTAAGCAGATTACTCTGCGCTTCTTGAGTCCAAATTCCATTCTAATGTCAGTACTAAAACAGTGGACCGTGTTCACCAAGGAACTCACTTGTGTCTCATCTTTGCCATACAGTTTCAAATCATCCATGAAGAGGAGGTGGTTGATTGTTTGAGATTTTTCCTTTAGTTGGTACTCCAAGTTCATTTTCCTGAGAACCAAGGTCAGGAGCATCATGCAGAGAGCGGAAAGCAACGGAGATAGGTTGTCACCCTGGAAAATCCCTCTTCTGATACCCAGAAGATGTTAGTTCAGTTTTCCATCTCACCATGCTTCTCTTCGAGAAACGCGTTACATTCCTCACAATTCCAAACAGATCTAAACACTCGATGAACCACGAATTTGGAATCATATCATAAGCTTTACGATAGTCAATCCAGGCCATTCCCAGATTTGTTCTCCTTCGTTTACAATCTTGTATTACCATTTTGTCTATCAATAGTTGATCTTTGGTACCTCTGCATTTCCTTCTGCAGCCTTTTTGTTCCGGCGGTAATATATCGTCCTCATCCAGGAATTTATACAGTTCTTCTGAAATTCCTCCTGACAATAACTTTCTCATTAACGGGTGGCAACAAATTGGTCGGTAATTGTCAGCAGCATTTCCCTTTGATGTATCCTTCTGGCACAATACCGTTCGTCCTTTTGTCAATCAACCCGGGATTTCTTCTTTTCCATTGATCAATGCATTAAATTGCTCTGAAATCAATTTATGGCAACTAATGAACCTTTTTATCCAAAATCCCTGTACCCCATCAGGTCCTGCTGCTTTCCAATTGCTTATCTTTTTACTTATATTTCTGATATTGTCTTCTGTGAAGTGGATAGCCTCTTACTGGAAATAAGAAGCTGTTTGCTTCAGGCTGCAGAGCCATTAAGCTGTAGTATCCCAAACGAATGCCCTAGACTTGTCCAAAACTACTACATGTTGTGGCGACACGATCAGGTAGCGAAAGTGCTACATTGAAAACTGTCCGAAAAGTAGGGGCTAGACAGAGGCAAGACGTGGTTTGTGCACAAACCACAGAGAGTAGCCGAGTCGAAGACTAACAAAATCCTTTGGAATTTCCCAATCAAAACAGATCAGGTGCTAGAGCAGAACAAACCGGACCTAGTGGTGATGGACAAGATGCACCACATATGCTATATAGCTGATGTTGCATGTACATTTGACCCACAAATAGTCAAGGTGGAAGGCGAAAAGATAGATAAATACAACCCTCTTAAGTACGAAATAACTCGGCTATTGAAAATGAAGGAGGTGAAGATAGTGCCAATTATTGTTGGGTCCTTGGGGACAGTATCAGAAAACATCAAGGGGAATATAAAGGAAATCGGAATAGAGTGCTCAGTAGAACTGTTACAAAAGGTTTGACTCCTTGGCATGGCCAGAATAATCAGGAAAGTATTAGATAACCGAAAAGAACGGATAGCATGGTACTGTAGGCTGCAGGTAGCAAACCTGGTACACATGCAAGACTCCAAGAGTTCCAACAAAACCTGTGATAAAGAGAAAATAATAATAATAATAATAATAATAATAATAATAATAATAATAATAATAATAATAATAATAATAATAATAATCCTTTTTACAAAAGGCACAAGGCCTGTAATTTGGCGGGAGGGGATTACATCGACCCCAGTGTTTCACTGCTGGTACTTAGTTTATTGACGCCGAAAGGATGAAAGGCAGAGTTGACCTCAGCGGAATTTGAACTCAGAATAATAATTATAAAAATAATAATAATAATAATAATAATAATAATAATGGCGTACATTGCTTGGAAATGTGAATATGATAAAAAAAAAAGTTTTCATCTGTGAATATGCAGAAGAAACTAGTCTCTGTGTTAAAATGTCAAAACTGATTTCAAGAAACTTTGCGTTCCTGATTTTTTTTCCATTGCCAAATCCTTGACACCTTGCGTCACCTACTGTGTAGTGAAAGAATAAAGAGCTGAAAAAGAAGCCATCCTAAAGAATAAAGATAATTTCTTAGATCAGTTTTTTCGATTTGTAGGTGAGGTGTTTTGTTGAATAAATTGACTCTCTCTCTCTCTCTCTCTCTCCCTCTCTCTCTATCTCTCTCTCTCTCTCTCTCTCTCTCTCTCTCTCTCTCTCTCTCTCTCTTTCTCTCTGTTATATTTACATGAAACCCACGGAGATAAAAAAAAATATACTTATATTCAACTCTTGCTGGATTTGAAATCAAATGCAGATGACAAGAAGAATGAGAACGTGATATAAGAAAATTATGAGAGCGAAGATATCATCGACCACGTGATACAAGACTAACAAAAAAAACCACGTGACGTACGACTAAAAGTGAACGTGCAGAATTATACAAATATCAGATCACCGAATTTTCTACAATAAATATCACCGTCATCACCAGCAACAACATCACCAAAATCAATATCATCATCACCACCACCATCACCACTATCATCACCAACATCATCATCACCACCACCATCACCACTATCCTCACCGTCGTCACTAACAGCAAGAACCTGTTGTAAAAGCCCAACGTGGGAGCCTTTATTTGATTGCTCTACATGCATGTTGTGTGTGTGTGTGTGTGTGTGTGTGTGTGTGTGTGTGTGTGTGTGTGTGTGTGTGTGTGTGTGTGTGTGTGTGTGTGTGTGTGTGTGTGTGTGTGTGTGTACGACGGGCTTCTTTCGGTTTCCGCCTACCAAATCCACTCACAAGGCGTTGGGACTGAACACAGAATCATATTGTTGGGAAGCAAACTGCTTACCACGCAGCCACGGCTACGTCTATATATTGTGTCTACGTGGCTGCTCGACCTGCTAAAAATAACAGTAAACTCTATCTCAAAGCACAGCTTACCACCTTAAAAGAGGACAATTTTAAATAAATGTAGTCTTAAGTTAAAATGTCATTTCGTCTGTTTTTACTTTCTGACTTGAAATTCTGCCGAGGTCAACTTTGCCTTTCATCCTTTCGGGGGTCGATAAATTAAATACCAGTTGTATTCTGGGGATCGATCTAATCGACTGGCCCCCACTCCCCAAAAATTTCGGGCCTTGTACCTAGACTAGAAAAAAAAGAAAAAATTAAAATGTGATCTTGCTAGTAACGTCTTTACCATAATTCTCCTCTATCAGGATTGAACAGGCAAACCAACAAAGCATAAGCGACAACGTTTAGGTGTGTGTGTGTGTGTGTGTGTGTGTGTGTGTGTGTGTGTGTGTGTGTGTGTGTGTGTGTGTGTGTGTGTGTGTGTGTGTTTGTGTGTGCGTGTGTGTGTGCGCGCGCGCGTTGTCGCTTATACTTTGTTGCCTTTCAATCCTGATAGAGACATGGTAAAGGCATTACTAGCAAAATTACTTTTTATCTTATTCACTGTATATATATATGTGTGTGTGTGTGTGTGTGTGTGTGTGTGTGTGTGTGTGTGTGTGTGTATATGTATGTATGTATGTATGTATGTATGTATACAGTGTACTATTCTCTCGTTTTGTTGAGAGGATCAGCAAAAACAAAGCCCTCAATTCAGAGACAGAGATATTACATTTAATGAATACAAGAGTTACGTGAGCTACTTCAAGTTTCGTGCTCAGGAAGTGCAGTGCTCGAACGGGCTTGTATCGTGTACCGTGCACGATCTGGCACAATGGTTCAAGCTTATAAAATGAACACGATGCATTGTACAAACTCGTCCGAAGACCGCACTCTCCGAACATGAAGTATGAAATAACTCCTGTGTTCAGAATATAATAATGAGTGTGTGTGTGTATGTGTGTGTGTGTGTGTGTGTGTGTGTGTGTGTGTATGTGTGTGAGAGAGAGAGAGAGAGAGAGAGAGAAAACTTCGAGTTATGTAACAAACATCAACCACGAAAAACAAATGTGAAAGACTCCATTATCAGCGAATAAATGACCAGCAAGAAATGACAATCGTAACATTTAAATTTAAACATTTAAATCGTGTGACACTATCGTTTAAAACACAGGGAAAACAAACAGCAGAGGCAACCTGGAAGATGAGATTTGTCAAGAAAATCGAACCCATGACCTCTCGGTAATGAAGCGAACTTCTTAAACATTTGACCATACCCTGCCTACAAGACGAAGATGTGAAATAGAAAAATAGAAAAATCCCCAAATTTAGGATGCTTAATGATATACTTAACGCTTAACAAAATACTGTATCCAATAAACAAAATGAAAACCAGAGATCTACCAAAAGGTTTCGTATGGAAAGAAACAGTTTTTATTTTTATAAAACGAATAAGATATTTAAAGAATTGTAACGCCTTGGGTAAAAATATGCAACTTATTAACTTAAATCCCAAGTAACATAGAAGTAATATCTGTGGGTATTAAAGGGAAACCGGATGCAAAAGAAATCTATTAACGGATTCACGTTGAGTCAGTTTAGGAGCGAACTCGGTGCCAACAACAGAATAAATAATATCGTTTATTTTGTGTTGACACGTAATTTTAACGTAATGATTTACAGGATATGGGGGAGAATGTAAAATTGGATGGCAAAACCAGACAAGTTGCTTGTGTGTGTGTGTGTGTGTGTGTGTGTGTGTGTGTGTGTGTGTGTGTGTGTGTGTGTGTGTGTGTGTGTGTGTGTGTGTGTGTGTAACATTACAACTCGATCTCAGGAGGTACTTGCTTTAACATGATAAACAGAATTCATGTTTGAAAACGAACAGCCACAATAAATGAAAGCACCAAATTTATGTGTCAAAAGTGTGCGGACTCCTGACGATAATCTCAATGAGGGGCATATGAAGCTTATGACATGGAAAACGCAGAAGAAAAGAAAAATTTAGTATCAAAGCACGTGTAAAGAGGACCCAGAAAAATATGAAATGATAATAATGCAATACTGTACAGTGTGTGTGTGTGTGTGAATCGATAGAGAGATTATTTATAAGGAACATTGAACTGTTTATTTCGATCAAAACTATCGAGTAACAAGAAGCCTTAATAGCACAATAGAAGGAAACATTCAGGTGTACTTTAACATTCGGCGCTGTGTAAGGAGCTTTCCCAGGACGCTACCCCGCAGCAAATTCGATGTAGACACAAGATATATGCACTGTGTATGCGCGACCGATAGTGTGTATGTATGTATGTATAAATATATATATATATATATATATATATATATATATATATATATATATATATATATATATATATATATATATATATACTTTATTTAAAAGCAGCAGAAATATAACAAAAAAACCGTTACTCTGAGTTTCACGTTCCCGTTCATCGGACAGTTTTGTTTTTTTTTGTTTTTTTTCTAACAAAACTGTCCGATGAACGGGAACGTGAAACTCAGAGTAACGATTTTTTTTGTTATATTTCTGCTGCTTTTAAATAAAGCATATTACTCTACCTCTGGTATTTGAGTACTCTTTTTTCCACCTTGTTGCACATTTCATGTGCTTACTCCGGTATATATATATATATATATATATATATATATGCGAGTAAAAATAAATACAAAAAAAGAGGGGGGGGTTGTATGATTGTGTATAGAGGAATATATTATTTTGTTTAAAAGAGTTCCAACACTGTCTGTTTTTTATGTTTTATTTATATTCCCGCAAAACCAATGTGGGATATAGAATATGGAATATACAATATATAATATATAATATAATATACAATATATAATATAAAATAAAAATGGATGGTACTATGAAATAAAGTATTGAATGTCTTATTGAATATATGGAATATGTCTTATTGAATAGATGAAATATTGAGTGTTCAATATAAAGGATTAAATATATAAATATATATATATATATATATATATATATATATATATATATATATATATATATATATATATATATATATATATATATATATATATATATTCGCCATGATTGATCTCTAGCCATTAAACCTTTTCTATTTTCTCTCTCTGTTTATTTCCCCGTGTTCCTTTCTGTTGAAGAGCGTAGGCTCGAAACGTAAAAGACTTTCTCACCTTCCCGAGTGTTAAACTAATACATCTGTTTGTTGTTTACACACCCGTCTTCGTCTTTTGTTTTTTTTGTTTTTTTTTGCAAATTCTCACTATATATATATATATATATATATATATATATATATATATATATATATATATAGAGAGAGAGAGAGAGAGAGAGAGAGAGAGAGAGAGTGAGAGACAGAGAGAGATTCAAGGTCGAATATGGTACTTATGCGTAGGCACCCGAGTATCGTATCCCAAAAAGGATAGGTGATCAAAATAAGCAACACGGATTTCAAAGGTGATTGCAGTACGCACGTTTCACTTGGATTTGAAATGTTGCCACATTTATAATATGTCTTTTCTACAGTAATTTTCTGCATTTTCGTGCAGCTGAAGATTGCTCTTCATATTGCATTTAAGGTAATGCTCGCATTACTTAAATATATATATATATATATATATATATATATATATATATATATATATATATATATATATATAAGGGAAAAAGAAAAAAAATTTCTTTGCCAATATACTAAAATAGACGCTAAAACGTCTAACCACATTAGATATTTTCACTATTATTATTATAATACACGTGTAGAAACGAGGAAGCAAGCCAACAGAAACTGGTAAAAATTTAGTTATCCTCGTATCATCCCGATTTCTGGATTAATCCAAAAGGGTTTTTCGTTCATCAGCGAGGAACACTGAAAGTGAATATAAACGGAGTACTTACACATAGCCACGGAAAAGCAGAGACAATGCCATGAATACATATAAGCAGACTAAATATATCCAAATAGAAATATTATAACCTCAGTCTTCGGAAATATTTGCTATTGTTATTATCATCATCATCACCATCATCATCATCATCATCATCATCATCATCATCATCATCATCATCATTATTATTATTATTATTATTATTATTATCATTATTATTATTATTATTATTATGTTTGACTTTTGCTTTGCATTTGTACAAGTTGGATCCAAGTCTCACCCAGAGACCTCAAGAGACAACAAGTTAGAAGTTCATGTAGGTGTTATGCCTAGGTATTATTATTATTATTATTATTATTATTATTATTATTATTATTATTATTGTTGTTGTTGTTGTTGTTGTTGTTGTTGTTGTCTTTGCACAGCTTCTATCGCTGGAGATGTACTACGGTGTCAGCTGTTCACTTCCAGTGAACTAAGGTAACACCTTAGTGTTATTTTTCGAGCACCATTCGGAGTATTCGATCGGTTCCAAGCTGTGCTGTTTTCTGCAAGTGCTCCACCCTTATTACAGCCCCTATTTGTTCCATGTACTTCTCAAGGTTTTTACTCACTGTTCCCAGGGCTCCGACAATTATTGGTACTACTACCACCTTTTTCATCGACCACAACTGCTTAACCTCCCAAGCTAACCTGTTTTATCTATCGACTTTTCTTTCTTCCTTATCACATACCTTGTTGCCATCTGAGCATACTATAATTATGATCCAGCAGCGTTTGCTTTCTTTCTCAATTAACACTATGTCTGATTTCCTATTCTCTATCCCAAGGTCGCATTAAATCATAAAACCCCATAGGATCTTTGCATTGTCATTTTCGATGATGCCTTCCGGTTTAAGGTCGTACCACTTATTATTATTATTATTATTATTATTATTATTATTATTATCATCATCATCATCATC
>NC_142933.1:111593044-111595544 GCF_046866305.1 Octopus bimaculoides | reverse complement strand
TGTTGTCGACTAGATTAATTTACTTTTTCATTTCTTCTCCTAGAACCAATTATTTATAACTCAAAATAAAATATAGGGTGAAAGTTCGAATCCAATTAAAGTATAGTGTTTTGTGTTGTATATAAAGTTACACCCTAGCTTCACATTAAACAATAAATAATGACTTCAACCTAGAAAAGATGAACAATGATTAAAATATTTTGCTAACGAATAGGAAAAGAAAGACGATATGAGATGTGAGTGATAGAAATAAGAATACTATATTAATGACAAGCAAAGTTAGACATCATCCTGATGAAGCGTTCATTACACGCTGGTGTATATCTGAGTGGCAGAAACAACATGTTTCTGGAAACTACGTATTAATGTCGTTGTGTATCTTATTTCTATGAAACTAGCATTCAGATCTCAGTCTCTCTCTCTTTCGCTCTCCATTTCACCTAATTAATCGCTCTAAACTTGATATTTGTCATTTTTATGCAGCAAACTCACTAATTCGTTTTGTATGATGCTAGCTTTCTCACTATCATGCAGAGCAATTTATTCACACGCATACATTTACATAAATGTGCCTACGTACATAGACGTGGGTGTGTGGGTGTGTGGGTGTGCGAGTGTGTGTGCGAGTCTCTGTGTGTGTACAAGTGTGTGTGTGTACAAGTTTGTGTGTGCGAGTGTGTGTGTGTGTGTAAGTGTGTGTGTGTGTGTGTGTGCGTGTGTGCGTGTGTGTGTGTGTGTGTGTTGTCTAAAATTTAACGCAGAACTACATTTCGGTTTTAAACGTGTATCCTCATTAAGGCAGATATACATTACACACACACATATATATTTATATATATATATATATATATATATATATATATATATATATATATATATATATATATATATATATATATATATACATATATACCTCTTACTTGTTTCAGTCATTGGACTGCGACCATGCTAGGTCACCAACTTCAAGGATTTAGTCGAAAAAATCGATCCCATTATTTGTTTTTGAAACTTGGTATGTATTCTATCGGGCTCTTTTGCTGATCTGCGTCGCAAAGTAACGGGGACGGGACGGCATCGTGAACAAACGGTGATGAAGAACAGACACAATCACAAGCAAACACACACACACACACACACACACACACACACACACACACACACACACATATATATATATATATATATATATATATGTGTGTGTAATAGGCATCTTTCCGTTTCCGCCAATCAAATCCATTCAGACGGCTTTGGTCAGCCCAAGGCTACAGGATAAGGTGTTTACCCAAAGTGTCCCCGAACCCGAAACAATGTAGTTTAAAAGCAAAACTCTTCCCATACAGTTACGCCTGTCCCTTAAACTAAAGGTTTTGCTTACAGGTCCCAGGTTTCCCCACCGCTCACCCATCTTAGCACTAACTATACTCGACGTTGCTCAATTTCGGTGATTGGACGAGAATCGGTGTTTTCAACGTAAGGCATATATATATATATATATATATATATATATATATATATATATATATATATATATATATATATATATATATATGCTTCCGGTCAATAATCCTTTCCTTCCTTGGCTTTCGCCAAGTAACGCACGCCACCACTTTGTCTCTCTCGGTTCCGTGCCTCATCGCGTTCATACACACATAATTTTTCTCGTCTGGCCGTAAAGCCTTTTCTGTTTGTTTTCCTGTCTTGTTTTTTGTCCGCCACTACATTCCTCCATGGCTAGATTTAATTTGCGTATACAGATTTAATCTGCGATCCATGGGACGAGCCGTTTTAACGTTGCGTCCTGCCCGAAGCTCGTCGAAACGCCGGTGTTAAAACGTGGGTAGCTGATGAAGTAGAATGTTCTCTATGTGGCTCGTGTGTTCTCGTCTACGTTTGTTTGCAATGTCCTGTACCCAGATATGCACCTATACATACAGGTGGATGTCGGTATGCACATACCTGTACGTATATATGCATATACTCATTTACTTTTGTTTTTACATGATTGAACGCAGCGTCTCACAAAAATTGTAAGTAGTTTTCGTAACTTATCCTCCGACGCTACTCTATCTCTTTCTCTCTCTCTTTCTCTTTCCTTTCTCCCCCCCTCCCCTCGTTCTTCCTCTGTACTACTACGTATCTCGCCTTACCCCTCTTGTTCTTCCTCTGTTACTACTACGTATCTCTTTTTTCCCCCTCGTATTTCCTCTCTTTCTTTTTTCCTCTCGTTGCTCACCATTCTTCTACTTCCTCCCTCTCTTTCTCCCTCTACCACTCTCTCTCTTCCCTTTACACCGGCATGGTCACATGCTTCCGGTCAATAATCCTTTCCTTCCTTGGCTTTCGCCAAGTAACGCACGCCACCACTTTGTCTCTCTCGGTTCCGTGCCTCATCGCGTTCATACACACATAATTTTTCTTGTCTGGCCGTAAAGCCTTTTCTGTTTGTTTTCCTGTCTTGTTTTTTGTCCGCCACTACATTCCTCCATGGCTAGATTTAATT
>NC_142933.1:111553044-111580544 GCF_046866305.1 Octopus bimaculoides | reverse complement strand
CGGGTGGAATATAGTATATAAAGTGGAGGCGCAATGGCTCAGTGGTTAGGGCAGCGGACTCGCGGTCATAGGATCACGGTTTCGATTCCCAGACCGGGCGTTATGAGTGTTTATTGAGCGAAAACACCTAAAGCTCCACGAGGCTCCGGCAGGGGGTGGTGGCGAACCCTGCTATACTCTTTCACCACAATTTTCTCTCACTCTTACTTCCTATTTCTGTTGTGCCTGTAATTCAAAGGGTCAGCCTTGTCACACTGTGTCACACTGAATATCCCCGAGAACTACGTTAAGGGTACACGTGTCTGTGGAGTGCTCAGCCACTTGCACGTTAATTTCACGAGCAGGCTGTTCTGTTGATCGGATCAACTGGAACCCTCGACGTCGTAAGCGACGGAGTGCCAACATCATAGTATATAAAAACTGAACAGAATCTGTCGTATCCACACCCTGTTGCTGATTCAGCATGAGAACATATAACTTGGAACAATCTCAAACTACAACATCACACAATACTAAAGTAAACCAGGAAACTTCACTCTTCATATCGACCTGAGAAAGAGACCAGATTTGATTTTCGTAGCTGACAAAGCGAAACGGCACAGAAATACATGCGCCCTGCGAGACAGTGACGTCACACACAGACCTCAAAATATTTTACACATGTCTGGGTGGAGAATTTTTCCCTGGTCTCTTTCCGTAATAAGAAAGATCTTGTTACTCCAAATACACTAGAGCATGTTAAATATGACTTTACATGAAAATATTTTATTCAATGCTTCTTCGTACAATATCATATGTATAAATATCTAGATAGAGAGACTGAGAGAGAGAGAGAGAGGTACATACATGCATACAGACAGACAGACAGACAAACAGACAGAAAGAAAGAGAGAGAGAGAGAGAGAGAGAGAGAGAGAGAGAGAGAGGCGTACATATATGCATACAGAAAGAAAGAAAGAAAGAAAGAAAGAAAGAAAGAAAGAAAGAAAGATAGATAGATAGATAGATAGATAGATAGATAGATAGATAGATACATTTCTTTTATTAGCCACACAGGGCTCAACGAAGATGGGACAAATACAATGTAGAGCTTTTCTTTTTGGGAGGGGAAAGGAAGGAAAAAAAAAAAAAAAAAAAAAAAAAAAAAAAAAAAATTGGTGGTGTCGATCAAAAGGGATCGTAGGAAGGGAAAAAGGGGCAGTTCGATCAAAAGGGATCGAAAAAAAAAGAAAAGGAAAGGCCGATCAATAGGGATCGTGTATCACACAGTAATGTTCTCGTGTAAAAAGAGGGGAGGACAGTTTAGGTTTAACCGTGAAAGGAAAAGCCCACGGAAAAGACCACGGTAACCTTGGTCAATATTCTCATTGAAGAAACTATAACAGTAAGTGACTCTCTTTTGCCTTTTTGTTTTATTTTTATTTTTTCTTGTTCATAGGGTTATGCTCAAGATGGCTCCGTCGTTCACACGTGCCATCCTTGCTACATTCACCCATCTTTTTTTGAAGTATTCACTAGACAAGACTTCCCTTTCTACTCTCAACTTCCTCTTCAGGTGATACTTGAAGAAGTTGATGAGAGATTGCCCAGAGAGGAAAGTCTTTGTCTCTAGACCTTTCAGACGCGTCCACCATACACATTCTTTCGCCATAGCCACAAGTACGATGAAAATAGCTCTTCCTTCCCGTTTGAAGGAAGGAGGCGCGACAATATTCACGATAGACTCAGCTGATAGACCGACTCGTCCCACACGCGATAGCAGTTGTTCGACGTAAGCCCACAGCTCGGAAATGGTGGGACACTGTACGAGTGCGTGCAGAACGGTTTCGTCGCTCTGCCGGCATCTCGGACAGGTCGGCCCCGTGTTTCTCGAGCCATGCCTGTAGAGCTTATCCCGAACGGGTAGTGCTTCTCGATAGCACTGCCAGGCCAGGGATCTCTGGAAGTTGTCCATAGGTCCCGGCCCGAAGGTCGTCTTAAACAGGCGGGTCAGGTATTCCTCGTCGACGCCCAGGTTCGCCCCGAGATCGTCGTCGTACCTTCCCTCCACTAATCCACTATAGAATGCGTTAGTTGTGATGCAGTCGCTCAAGGTTGACCCGGGTTGTTGGAGTTGCCGAAGAGCAGCGCGACACTCGCGGTGCCATTCGCCCTTCCTCGGCCTCTTCTTGATCCACGACTGCAGTTCGGTCATGGAGACGAGCTGCGGGAAAGCGCGCCGCACAAACGGTGACCACACCTGTTCACCGCTGTCTACGTAGAGCCGGAGATGTCGCAGTCTCAGCGCGTGTCTGCGCATCATCAACCACGGCATGCCCAGTCCTCCTTTTAACGGGTGTTGGCAGCAAACGGATCGCCTAACCATCGGAACGCTTCCTTTCCACAAGAAGCGGAAGAGGATGCGCTCCAGTTTGGTGATGGTAGGGTCGGGACAAGGAACGACGGTCAGGCGGTAGTAGATGACGGACGCGATGTACGTGTTCGCCACCTCCGCCCGACCTTTCAGGGAAAGCTTCCTCTCGGCCCATTGCCGGGCTAGAGTGGCCACCCTTCTCGTTATCTCGTCCCAGTTCTTCTCCGTTTGGAGGTCTGGACCAAACCAGACCCCGAGCATCTCAACCGGACCGTCAGTCCAACGTCCCACGACGGAGGCGCTACTTGACGGCATGGGGTTGCTTCTCCAGGTGCCGAGCCGCAAGCCCACTGACTTATCCCGGTTGATTTTCGCTCCCGTTACCGCTTCGTAGTCTCTCAGTGTCTCGCCGACAAGCTCGATGTGCTTTTGGCTAGACACTATGACGGTGACGTCGTCCGCGTATGCCGACACGCTCGTCCCGCATCCCAACTCTCGCGGGATGCCCCTCAGCGTCGCCAGCTTCCGCAGTAGTAGCTCGAGAGTCAACACGTACAGAAGCGACGAGAGGGGGCATCCCTGACGGACCGAACGTGCAATGTCGAAGGGTCTTGATAGATGCCCATTGACGCGAACTACCGAACGGATGCCTCTGTACAAGGCAGCCATCCAGCCGCGGAAAATGGGACCGAAGCCGGCTGCTATGAGGACAGCCTCCAAGTATTGGTGGTCTACCCTATCGAAAGCTTTCGATTGGTCTAAATTGATCAGGGCCCCACCCATGCCAGGTTCCTTAACTACCCTCTCTATGATGTAGCGCATCAGATGGAGGTTGTCATGGATGCTCCTGCCCGGCACCGCGCACGTTTGCGCCTTGCCGATCAGTTTCTCGATGACAAGCGCCAACCGCTTGGCTAACACCTTGGCCAAAATTTTCAAGTCTGCATTGAGCAGAGTGATGGGCCTAAAGTTATCTATGACGTCCCCCTTGTTTGGATCTTTCTTCAGCAGCGTTACGGCTCCTCGACTCACAAAACCGGGAATGCTCCCGTTTTGCTGCCAGTTGCAGTACACCGCCACCAAGACGTCTCCAAACAAGTCTGGCTTACAGTTGTAAAGCTCGTAGGGCAGACCATCCAAACCCGGAGATTTGTCCCTCGAGCATCCCGCCATCGCGTCCCTCACTTCCGCCGCCGTGATGGCACCTTCGCAGCACTCCGCTTCTCTTGCCGAGAGTCGTGGCAAGCTGTGCAGGTAGGCACTGAAGTCCACCCTGCGTTTTCGCTCGCCATTCGTCCCAAACAGTCGAGCAAAGTGCCGCTGAAAGGCCTCACACATTTTGCTTGGCTCGAGCAGTTCGCGCCCCTGTTCGTCCACCAGAGACCGAATGGTGGCTTTGTTGCCCTGTTGCGCCTCTGCCACCCGGGCCTCTCGTGCGGCTCCAACACCTTCGTTTCTTAGAGCACGCATCCTAGCCCTGACAACGCACCCTTCGTGTTTGGCGTTGAAGTGTTGGTCAAGGGCCAACCTCGCCGCCAAAACGTCGGATGCGATGCCACTTCTAATTGCCTCTTCTAGCTTCTTAACTAGTTCACCCTCTACTCTGTTTCTGTCTATGGCTAGTGCTTTGCTATACCTAACCGCTTCTGCTTTTATTGCTCTCTTGAGGGCAAACCACCATTTGTTATTGATGATGGCTCCTGTCAAAGCCCTCTTTACTAACGTGCTAATCCGGTCTCTGAAAACTGGTCTCGACGGGAAAGACGCGTTTAGTTTCCAGTAACCGGAGCCCTGCCTATGTGTCTTATCTAAGTCTAGCGTACACGTCACAAGTTTGTGATCCGTGTAGCTGACTATGTGAAATTGTGGACACCCTATGCTATCTCTATCTACTCTCCTACACAGTATTCTATCTAGATACGATCTCGACGACCCGATGCGGTTTGTCCATGTCCACATTGGCGCATTCGGGTAATCGAGTCGGTACCTGTCAGACAGGTGAAAGCGTCTGAGCAGGTCTTTGAGGCATTTGCATCCCCGTCTATTCCTATCTCTGCCCACATAGTCTAGATGCGTGTCCAAGGTAGCATTCCAATCCCCCACTAAAAGTAAAGGACGAGACGTTCCTAGGAATACTTCTAGACGTCGAAAGAAATCCGGCCTACCTGTTAAAGGTGGTGCGTATACTGATATGAGTCGAAAAGCACACCCATCGCTGCCATCGACATCCAGAACAACCAATCTACCCTCCGGGTCTATGAATACTGTCTTTACTTCGAGATCCAGACTCTTGCGAAAGAGTACCGCCGTGCCACTACCGCCCATTCTCGGCAGACAGGGAGAAAAATAAATGTTAAACTGTCTGCCAAACATGGACGATAGGGCCCGCGGATCATGGAGTCTGGTCTCGCTTATGGCTATGATTTCTAGTTTATGTGACTTTATGTCATTTAGGAGGTACCCTTGTTTCCAAGGGGACCCCAAGCCACGCGCATTTACACAACCAATCTTGAGCATCATTTTGATTTGAGTGTTAAAGTTTTATAAACAGAGTCACTTACCGTTTGAGAGTTTTTGTGTCTCCTCCTTCGGGTTTTCTTCGAGGAGATCACTATATAGTTTTTTCGCCAGGTATTTTTGGCATTTGCCAACTGCCTTTGGAAAAATAGATTTTAGTGTGTGGTGCAGGGTTGGTGTTATGTGTAGTATTTTGATGTGTTCTGGCGGTGTTGTGTATGGGTGGTTGCTGATTTTTATGTCTTCGTTTGTTATGTTTGTTTTTGTGTTGATGTATTCCATCAACTCTGAGTTTTTTGTGTTGATGGCAGTGAGCATTGTGTGTGTACTTGCTTTTGGGGTTTTGTTGCTTGTGTTGTAGTTGTGTGTGCTTGTGTTGGTGTCTGGAGTGTTTTCGGGAGTTGTGTATCTCCCTGCTTTGTTTGTGTTTGCTTTTCTTTTCTTTCTCCTCTTCCTCCTTCCTTTCTGGGCTATTTGCCATTCCTCATTACTTTCATCTTCCGACGAAGGTTCTGAGGAATCGGAAGGGGGTAGGGGCAAATTGTGAGCGTCTGTGTGTGCTTGTGTGAGTGCTTGTGTGAGTGGTTGTGTTGCTGTTTTTGTTGGTGCTGATGGCTTGTTATTTGTGTGAGGTGTGTGTGATGTGGAGGAGGGGGAAACAGTCTTGGAATTTTCTTTCTTTTCCCCTGCTTCCTCACTTGTTGTTTTTGCAGATGCTGTTGTCTTCTCAGTTGCCAGTGTTGCTTGTGTTTCTCTTGTTTTGATTGTTGATGGTGGTGTTGGTAGTAGGGTTTTTTTTCCGGGTTTTGGTGGTTGCCCTTGTTGCTTTTTTTGGTTGGCGGCGGTTGGGCAACTGTCCTTGAGGTGTGCCTCGCTGCCGCATACATAACAACGTGGACGCCTTCCTTCCACCACTACATATAACTTGTGGTCCTTTGCCAGTTGGATGTGTGTGGGGATCTTTTGGCACTCCTCTTCAGTGATGTGGAGGAGGACTTCGACTTTTTTTCCCCCTTCCCAGTTTTTCTCCTCTGCAGTAGCAATTTCTAATATATTTGCCTCCTCCATTTCGAGGCATATAGAACCTACTATCCACTGTGTTTCCACTTGTGAAGGGACATTCTTTACTGTCACCTTCGTCACTCTCTGTCCAAGATAACTCGGTATCATCACCAAGTCATCTGTGTGGAGAGAGAGTGTTGAAAATTCCTTCGCTAACTGTTCGCTCTTAAAGCGTACTAGGACCGTGGCAAATTTTCGTCCCCAAGTAACATGACTTTGAAAGGGCCATATCGGTTTGAGACAAATCTCAATTTTTGGGGTGGAGAAATTCTCCGGTCGCTTCGTTTTCTTGTTGATAAGTCTGTATGATATGTGCTTCTTGTTTGTATTTTCAATAATTGCTTTTGGTATGTGTATTTGTACAGTGTCACCTTCTTTCGTGAGAAGGGATTTTGTGTCATTGATTTGTTTTTGGGTGAATGTTAATATTGTTCTTTTTTCTTTCGTTGCATCGGCAAAATTTGTTTTTGTGATGCTGGCAGATATGTTGTTTGTGGCGTTTGTGGTGTTGTTTATCTTGTTCGTCTTGTAGTTGTTGATGGTGGTATTGACAGTGGTGTTGGTACTGCCAGGTTCAAAGGTGGTGGTAGTGGCGGCAGAGTTTGTCGAAGTAGTGGTGGTGTTGGTGTTGAAGGTCGGTGTCCTGTTGTTGTTGCTGTTGTTATTGTCACTGGTAGTAGCAGCGGTGAGGACAGTGGTCGTGTTAGCAAGGACATTTGTGTCGTTGTCGTTGTTGTTGCTGTTGTTGTTGTCTTTGTCGTTGTTGTTGTTGTTGTCACTGGTGACGGTGGCAGGCAAGACTGCTGTAGCAGCAGAGTTTGTACACGTGATGGTGGTAGTGGTGGTGGTTGAGGCAGCAGCAGTTGACTCAGAATCATTACTCTTCTTCATCACTTGTCTGCGTTCATGCGGAACGGCATTAAGTGTTTTCGCCTCTGGCATTAGGAGCGGGAAGTCGGCCTCGTTGAAAACCTTAGCCATATTCGTTTTAAAGAATATGGCTAGGAACGAGGAAGATATGTTTGAATTTTTGGAAATAAGGCTCTAAATAGAGCTATTTCCGATTTGAAAAATATATGTTCACGAAGTATTTTGTGTTATACACAACTTATACAAAATTTTAAAACAAAATAGGTCTTTTAAGAGGTGAAAAATGCAACTTACATGGGAGCCGATGTGTCTACCGTCCGTCCATGATGATAGATAGAAGATAGATAGATAGATAGATAGATAGATAGATAGATAGATAGATAGATAGATAGATAGATAGATAGATAGATAGATAGATAGATAGATGTGTATATTTTTATATATGTAACAATTCATTTATACACACCCGCTGCATTTATATTTTAAGTTCGTTCACGAGCGGCTGTGTGGTAAGTAGCTTGCTTACGAACCACATGGTTTCGGGTTCAGTCCCTCTGCGTGGCACCTTGGGCAAGTGTCTTCTACTATAGCCTCGGGCCGACCAAAGCCTTGTGGGTGGATTTGGTAGACGGAAACTGAAAGAAGCCCGTCGTATATATATATATATGTGTGTGTGTGTGTGTGTGTGTCTGTGTGTGTCTGTGTTTGTCCCCCACCCCACCAACACCGCTTGACAACCGATGCTGGTGTGTTTACGTCCCCGTAACTTAGCGGTTCGGCAAAAGAGACCGATAGAATAAGTACTAGGCTTACAAAGAATAAGTCCTAGGGTCGATTTGCTCGACTAAAGGCGGTGCTCCAGCATGGCCGCAGTCAAATGACTGAAACAAGTAAAAGAGTAAAAGAGTAAGAGTACGCCTTTCATCAACGATATCCTACACACCTTTCAATTGATATGTAGACATTATTATCTTTCAGACGTTGTCGAGGTGAATGTATCTACTTATTCAGTGAGTACATTTATGAACCGCCTCTCTTTCAGTTCTTCATATTGTTCATCACTTCTTCTCCAACGTTTCATATCATTCTTTCCACGAAAATAATTTTGAATTTTTGGACATGAAAGATCTCTGATTCTTTCGGGCCGAATATTCTGTTCCTTCTTTTTTTGAGTTTGAGACGGAGATAATCCGAATCCCTACGACAGGCAATTAATGTTTTCTGAGTTTACTTCAGATGTCTTCTAGCCTACAATTGAGCATAAACCAAACCAACAAGACAAAATCAGAAATTGATTTATCGCATATGATAAGATTGGAGAGCTAGAGTTTTTTTTCTGGTCTAGTATAATTTTATTAGCTTAAAACACACTGAGATAGATTCAATTAACTGAACTCCTATAATAATTGATCCATCTAATCATTCTTTATATTTCGTTCTTCCCAGATCGATGGAATAAAATACCAGTCAATCACTGGTGTTGATTTAATCGATTTAGTTCAATATAACCACGCACACACCAAGTAAATAGTATGGTTTTGTGCCAATGTTTGCAATTAATATACAAACATATATATAGAGATATAGTTATTCTAACGCTATCTCTATTGATATGTCTAACATCATTTGGCAATCCTTCATCGTCTAATATTTTGGGCCACTCTGTATATTAATCGAGTCTATGTTTTGGGAACTCTGGTTCCTCGGCATTGTGTCCGTTCGACATTGTGTCCGTTTGGCATTGTGTCCATTTGAAATCGTGTCCGTTCGGTATCGTGTCCGTTTGGCATTGTGTCCGTTTGGCATTGTGTCCATTTGAAATCGTGTCCGTTCGGTATCGTGTCCGTTTGGCATTGTGTCCGTTTGGCATTGTGTCCATTTGAAATCGTGTCCGTTCGGTATCGTGTCCGTTTGGCTTTGTGTCCGTTCGGCATTGTGTCCGTTTGACATTGTGTCCGTTCGGCATTGTGTCCGTTCGGCATCGTGTCCGTTCGGCATCGTGTCCGTTCGGCATCGTGTCCGATCGGCATCGTGTCCGTTCGGCATTATGTCCGTTCGACATTGTGTCCGTTCGGCATTGTGTTCGTTCGGTATTGTGTCCGTTCGGCATCGTGTCCGTTCGGCATTGAGTCCGTTCGGAATTGTGTCCGTTCGGCATTGTGTCCGTTTGGCATTGTGTCCGTTCGGCTTCTTAGCTTCGACTTCGTGTCCTTCGGCAAAAGTGCGTTCGGCATCCCGTCCATATACCATGCGTGCGTATGCGCGCTGTGTGTGTATGTGTATCTGTGTGTGCGTGTGTGTGTGTGCGCGCGCGTGTTCGTGTGTAGATAGTACTATGGGTAGTATCTATATGAATTTTATCTGAATGCTGATATATCACACTCTTATACTGCAAAACCTATCAACTACAAAATGACATCAGCCACTTGAAGATCAATAATCCCTCTTACTATATGGAAGATCATTTACTGAGTTGTTTGAATTGATCCGAATTAGTCCCAGAATGTTACTAATGGTAAACGTATTGACTTTAGTGAGATGAGAATTAAAATTGAACAGCGATCAGATTTGAACACGAAATATAGAGAAGACAAGACTTAAATAGCAGAAGAGACATACAAGTCTCCTGTTCTTGCCTCTCTTGTAACTTTCCATTGTTATATGGAACATTATAATGTTCTTTGGTCCTGAAAATACCTTAATAAAGTAAATGAGTGAAGCGAAGCTTTGTAGTGTTTATGCTCTGATAGAATTAACAACCGGAAGTGAAATATCTTCAATCTAGTTTCGAGAGTGAGTCGGGAAGTTGGCTCACTTGACGTCACTAAACTACAGGCTGTTTGTCTTCACTGCATAAAAGTAGTATTTATAAAAGATATCGACAAAAAGGTTGGTTTTATACGTTTCCGATACCTAACCTTAAAACAATCTCAATTAATTTTCATCATCTCATCTCTCTGTCACCAGACAATTTATCGGATTTTAAGTATTTCACAACGATCGAACTGTACTTTTCTGTTTATTTAAAATTCAATTTCTTGTGATTTACGAATGAATTTCTTTCTTTAGAGGTCAAAGCGCTATATAACCTGATTCTTCGACAATTTCCTGCAACGTCAATCTTTGATGCGTGTTAACGTATAGAGATGCGTAGCCAAGTTCAATTTAAGCTGACAAGATTCAGAAACAGTTCTTCGCCCTTCCTTTCACTATAATTGAAAGAAAAATCTCCCATTCAACATTCCAACGCCATTAATATGAGATTCATGACAGAGAAAACATCAATGGCTAGTAAAGCTGAGTGGCTTTATAAACAATTACTTTGTCCAGTCTTATGACCGGAAGTAGTCAGTTGAAAGGCTACGATGCAAAGGGATTGTTTTCTAGTTCTGCTGCATTGTCTTCCATTAATATTATTTCTTTAGATTATTATTCAAATATCTCCTGCAAGTACACTAGGCTGATTATTACATCAACGGGCCTGAATCTTGCCTTCTTTTGTTTGTGACAACCAGTTTCTTTTAATATCTGCCATGTCCCACGCAGTTCATTCATCTATTAAACCCTTGCTTTATTATAATTCTTAGAGATATTCACCTTTTTCACCCTTTCAAACCAAATATGCAAGAAAACGTATGCTTGAAGAGATATTCTTTTCATTTGACAGATTTTGTTGTATGGAAATGAATAAGATAAAAATACGCTGTAAGGCCAGAATCAAACTCTCGTCGGGACGAGAACTTGACGTAACTTTGATCTATGAATCAAGCCATTTCACTAGAATTATACTTCTCAACATACCGCCGATGTTACACAGAGTATTCTACATTATCAAACGGAAGCAATACTTCCCGTTAGAAGTGCGAAAGATGGTTGAGACGGTAGAACACCGAAGTAAATCGAATTTGATTATGTTTCGAGTTCAAATCCTATCGAAATTGCTACTAATTTTTCATCCCTTTAAAGAGAATCTTGTTCATGATACAAAATAATCACTTTTGTTGTTGACATGGACGTAGCTATTCGATTGACGAGTCTAGTAAAATCTTCATCATTGTGTCATGAATCTAAGGTCATCTTGTGTGACCCAATCTCTCCAGAATCATTCTGATGGTACAATTGCTCCTTCAACAAATCAAGCGAATGAACATTATCTAACCCTTTCTTGATTTTACGGAATTCAAAGTAGTCACAGGCAAACCACAACTAATTTAACGACACCATTTTACTGCTATTTCCTGCGTGTGCCTTTAACAGACAGAATCAGTGTGACACAGTGGGTAGCATGTCTGTACTCTTAGAATTACAAATACAGTCTGCCCTTTGGGATTCTATACAGTTTCCATCTACCCAATTTCATTCATAAGGCAACGGTCGACGCTAGATTCACGAAGCGAAAATCGTAACCATTTCGTCAGAGAAAGGGGAGAAACGAATAAAAAACTATCGAAAGCACTAATACGCGCACACACACGCACACAGATAGATAGATAGATAGATAGATAGATAGATAGATAGATAGATAGATAGATAGATAGATAGATAGAGAAAGAGAGTGAGAGAGAGAGTGAGAGAGAGAGAGAGAGATAATGTATGTATGTATGTATGTATGTATGTAATCAACTACCATTCACCGCATTAGTTGATTATATTCGTCACATAAACAAAAAGTGCTGCTGGAGATTGTGAAGAGGAAGGTTTTCCTGTCGGCTCTGAACACTGCTGACTCTGAACATAAACACTGGCTTCAATACAATCCAAGAGGTTCCTGGAGATTTTGAAGAGTTGGAGGCACAGGTGGCATTCGATAGAAACCTTAGAAACCGCGATGATGTTTGCGAAGACATTAACTGAGGACAACCGTTTGTTTTTATAAACAGACTCGCTGGATATTTATCGCTAATTAGCTTTTAATAGCTTTGCACCTTGCCTCCTTAAAGGCGAGGTGGGGGCGTTGTGTGTACAGAAGCATTGGTCCCCTAGTTTAGAATCGTATGTATATATATGCATGCATACACACACACTCATGTATACACACACACACACACACACACACACACACACACACACACACACACATATATATATATATATATATATATATATATATATATATATATATATATATATATATATATATATGCATATTGTGTGTGTCTGTGTGTTGGGAGAGAGAAAGAGAGATAGTGTGAAGGAGATATGAAAGAATTTCGGGTAAAACTTGCCATATGTTTGCTACTAGAAGTTGTTAGAGTTTAGGAATTAATTCTTCTCTCCATTGATGCATAGACGATATCCACAGAGCTGTAACCAAATCCATGACATCTGCTGCAGCCAGTTTAGAAATGGGGCCTTCCGCCACATCTGTATCTCATACTGTTGCTAAATATATCAGGGCCAGACCGACAATAATTGCACAGGAAAATCATACATGCACTCAAATGGGCATGTGTCTGTGAGTGTCTGTGTGTCTATGAGTGTGTGCGTGTGAGTGCGCGTGTGCGTGTGTGTGTTAGTGTGTGTCTGTGTGTGTGTGTGTGTGTGTGTCTGTTTGTGTGTGTGTATGTGTGTGTAAGATTCATCACTACAAGTCATTAAATTGCATTTCTTATAGTCTTCGTAGATTATTCAGTTTATTGCGTGTTGTAACACACACACGTCTCAAAATAGAGGCCGTTTAGTGCGGTAAAGAATAACAATTGAACATTCTGGAAGTCTCACTTCACTCTTTTATACCGTTATCATTTTGGTTCCATCTCCGAACTATAAACCGTTGTCTCATCTGCTGTGGCCTACCAAATTATATTTCTCCCTCCTTTCGTCTTCCCTATTTTGTCTTACCCAATCTAACTCTCTTCTAAATATTTAATGCAAACTTTCTTCCCGTCGAACTAGAACCCGTTACAGCTCCCTTCCTGTCTCCACGGAACTTCTGCAGAATAGCAGCTGTATGGATGGCATTGGTGTCAACAAGTCTTCCAATGGATGTAGCATCTGCCTTCCTCCCACCAATGAATGGTTGGAGAATTCATGGCTTAAACATAGAACAGAAAGTCCAGTTGGTTCGTTGTGTCCTGCCAATGGCTTCCTTTGAGTATTTGGTTCGGGAGAAAATCGACCATAAGATAAAGTGGTTAATACATTCAGTTAAACGAAGACCTTTTTGTCTTGAAGTCGTCCTTAATCCCTACAAAACGCATGCTTTCATGTATGTAAGATATCACGGTATCACGGTATCGACCGGATTATCAGGCGTTATCGCTTATCATTGGTCACAATGCGCTTTGCATTGATTTTAGCTTTCAAATAATGCCACTCCGCTGCCTAGGTGAGCAGGCCAACATTTCCCCTTAATCGAAGAGCTATCCCGTCGCAGGGTGACCCACTTACAGTTGAGTGGACTGGAGCAACGTGAAATGAAGTGCTTTGCTCAGGAACACAACGTGCCGCCCTAGGCCATGCACCTTGACATGTGATATATATATATATATATATATATATATATATATATATATATATATATATATATATATGTATGTGTGTGTGTGTGTGTGTGTGTGTGTGTGTGTGTGTGTGTGTGTGTGTGTGTGTGTGTGTGTGTAGAAGGTTGAAAAGTAACACACGTGTTGTTATGTATAAAGAAATAGGACAAGATAGAAAATGCTAAAATAATCTTGTCATGAAGAACATTTTAGTACCGGTTTCTGTCTTCACGACCGTTTCATGAAATATTTAATATTAGATATTTCTTCAGATCTGCTACTACCTAGCTACCTACCGTGCCTTCACAAAAGTAAAAGACAAACAGAAAAAAGGAAAATGTCCCAAGTATTTGAAAACTATGGAAATATTTTCGAAAACACATATCATTCAATTTTTCCATAATTTAATTGTTTTTCATGCTTTATTCTATGTTGAAAAAGTCGATAAGACTGAAACCGGTACTAAAATGCTCTTCATGATAAAAGTATTTTGGCATTTTCTACCTTGTCCTATTTTCCTTATATATATATATATATATATATAGAGAGAGAGAGAGAGAGAGAGACAGAGAGAGAGAGAGAGAGAGAGAGAGAGGGAGGCACAAAGAAAGAGAAGAAGCGACAGACAGACAGACAGACAGTGTGTAACGGGGTTCCTATTACTATTTGTTAAGTGCTAAGAGGAAATGATAAGTATTGCACGAAACATGTCTGCAATCTAATTTTTGTTTCGCTGTTAAATTCACGTTCATTTCAGCATAAAATGCCCCTGAGAACAACATCAAAGTTATAATTCTTATTCCCCGTATCTGAAACTCTGATATTACACGCCTATGTAATAAAATCTTCTTATATTTATGCCAAACTGTATGTGGATGCGTGTGTGTGTGTCTGTGTGTGTTGCGCGCGCACGTGGCTCTGCGTGTGTGGTGTTGGTGAATTAAGAAAGGCAATAAAATTTATCTTCAATTCAAACTGTTCCCATTCTGGAATACGTTTAACCAACCAAAATAGAAAGTACTTAACACCAGTAGGAACCACTTCTCTCAGAGACCTACGCTTGTTTGTCAGAGTTTTATTTTAACTATGGAAGATTATTGAAACTAACTCCAAAAATTAAATCCAGCCTTGTAAATCCGACACCTTTCAAAGGGTGTTTTTTTTTTAATATTTTTTATCTTTTTGTTTTTCTCTCGGAATAGAGAAAGAGTCGAGTTTTCTCCCGGGAAATGAAGGCACGGACTTTATGATGTCGCTACTGCTCTAATTCTTGTCCACGTGTCGCTCGATAATGTATTCCTGTGTACTTATCTCATATTTCCTTTTAGAAACATTTTCTATTTATTATTTTAGATATTTATTTGTGAAACGAAATGTATCGTACACAGGAGAATAGATGAGCCCTGACCAAGTTAAACATTAACACACACAGAGAATTTAGGACGAAAACGTTTATGGCTATTCAGGAAATGAATGTGTATTTTGTTTTAAATATAATCTCAACTTTGAATTGTCTTGGAGAAGTAGAATGGTGGAAGTGCTAACATTGCTAAATCCAGTTGTCTTTGTTGTGAATATGCTGAGAACATGTCAAGAGAGTTGGCTGAATATCCGGCATGGCTATTGAGAAATCAAAGAATCGGCAAATGAGACGAGAACTTTTGAAATCCATATATTAAATAAAAACACTTCGATTCAACGACCACATTCACAAACACGTCATGTAAATACATGTGTAAATATAACTTATCCAACCTGGATATCGATTAGAATATTTGTAAATACATCAAAAGTACCGCGCACGTTGAGATTTAGCTGAGGAAAGACTCCACCGCAAATCTAAAGTCTTGACATCCCCAACAAAAGAAATCAACGAGCATGTTTCGGACCCTGGCAGTTTTTATCTCACTACTACTACTAGTAGTAGTAGTAGTAGTAGTAGTAGTAGTAGTAGTAGTAGTAGTAGTAGTAGTAGTGGTGGTGGTGGTTGAAGGGTGAAGGTGATGGTGTTTCCTCGAAAGAAGTTGACCACCTCAAAGATAAACAATTGTAATGATTTCGTGCCACGAAGTTGCTGTGGATTGGTAGAATTATCTGTGAGATTGCAGCTTTTGTTCTGACTCTTTATATCCCGAGTTCAAATCCCGCTGAGTTTAACTTCGGTTCTAATCTTTCAGAGATCGATATCAATCAAGAGTTGGAGATCGATTTCATCGGCTGTCTCTCCCCTAAAATTGTAGGCCTCGTGCCTAAAAGAACTATTCATTCGTACCAGGTCCTTCCAGAAAGATGATCAATAGCTTCTCAACCATGACCATTCTGTCATATTTTCAAATATAAGTATATCTTAGATTACATTATTTCCTTGCTTAATACGGAAGTATGTGATTTAGGGAAGATTTGTTTGCTATTTCTAGCAAATCTATTTACACTTAGAGGTCACCAGTATCAGCGATCATTATTTGTTTCTCCTGGAATTCTCCACACAGTTCTGACAAGAGAACTTCACTTCAGCTTCCTCAATGCAATTTTCTTCCTCTTGCCTTTCAAATTCTTCGATCGTTTTTAAGTGGCGCCTAAAACGACAACAGAGGCTTCTTCTGGTTGACATCGGAAACGGCAAAACAACTAAACGCTCGTAAACATATTTGCAGCTTATCGACGATAGAAACCAGATATATCTAGCCCCTACTTATGCGCGAAATATATGACTCTCTCGCCCCGTGTGCGTGTGCATGCGCGCGTGTCTCTTTCTGTCTATCTCTCTATTTCATGTATTCCTTTTCTCTCGCTCTTCCACTCTCGACATCTTCATCTTACTTTCTATCTAGCTTGATACACACACACACAGGCACACATATCATGCTATATGTGCCTGTGGTCATATATCATATCGTTTTCCCATGAAACTCTTCGTTCAAACAGGATCTGGCTCCGAGGTCAGAATGCCTGCTGCTTTGTGATATTAGGCCTCGGAATACGCAACGTGTTTTAACAGCGACAGAGCAGCAACTGGGAGCGTTTCATTGCTTTAGATTTATATTTGATTTCGTGTGGACATGTGTATATGTGTGTGTATAAATTTATAAGTATTTGTGTGTGTGTGTGTGTGTGTATGTGTGTGTGTGTGTATTATATATATATATATATATATATATATATATATATATATTTATGTTAATGTGTGTGTATAAATTTATATGTATTTGTGTGTGTGTATGTCTATATATATATATATATATATATATATATATTTATGTATGTGTGTGTGTGTAAATTTATATGTGTGTGTATATATATGTAAGTACGGAGTATATGTGTATATATGTGTATATATGTGTATATATGTGCGTGTGTATATGTGTATATATGCGCATGTGTATAAATATATATGTGTGTGTGTGTGTTTGTGTATGTGCATGTAAATATATATGCCTGTGTGCATGAGTATGTATGTGTGCATAAATGTGTGTGTGTGTGTGTGTGTGTGTGTGTGTGTGTGTGTGTGTGTGTGTGTGTGTGTGTGTGTATGTATATATGACGGGCTTCTTTCAGTTTCCGTCAACCAAATCCATTTACATGACTTTGGTCGGCCCGAGGCTACAGTAGAAGACATTCACAGAAGTTCAATCCCATGCGTTGGGATTGAACTCGTAACGATGTGGTTGAGAGGCAAACTTCTTACTACACAGCCAGCGCCTATATAATGACTTCCTTTATTTCAAAGTTTTCCTTGTACAATGAAACATTAAAAGTTAATATTACAAGATTATGGTGCATGCCAGCAGTATTTAGGTTATATATTCGTCTGATATTCGTAAATCTGATAGGGGCGTTAACGCTTACAGTTTCAGCTTTATATTACTTTGGGGAGGTTAAAATGCCCACAGTTGGATCAAATAGACATTATTTCAACGTTGGTTTTCTAGAATTAACTGAAGGTTGTTGTGTCCATATTATAAACATGCCTGTCTCTTTGTGCCAAAATCTTCTCGAATTCACTCGATTTTATTAACGGTTGATTCACTCTTTATCTCTCGTCTCCATCTATCTCTCTCTCTCTATCTCTCTCCCTCTCACTTTCTCGGTCTCTCTCTCTCTCTCTCTCTCGCTCTTGCTTTCTGTGTGTGTGTGTGTGTGTGTGTGTGTATGTGTGTGTGTGTGTGTGTGTGTGTGTGTGTGTGTGTGAAGGAATGAAGAGTGAGATGTGGAGAAGTAGAGCCAAAAGGGAAGGCAGGTTAGAGATAAACAGTTAATCAATCGGAATAGTGTAAATTCGAGTTTTTGACACAAAGGGACAGACATGCATGTGGGCACAGCGACATTCAAAGGCAAACACACAGTCAAGCAGACATACATACATACATACATACATACATACATGCATGCATACATGCATACATACATACATGCATACATACATAGAGAGATTGTTTTGTTTTGTGTGCACAAAAACCACTGGGTTAGGAATTTGTATAATCTAATATTAAGTTTATTTCTATGTGAGAGAAACATTATTATTTCGTTACCCAATGTTTCGTTCGTCCGGCTCCTTCTTCGACCGTGCACGGGTATAATCACTGAAAGAGTTGTAAGCGGTATAAATCGTTACAATTTGCCGTCAATTGTCAGGGATTACTTGAGTGGAGTGCTCCTTACATGTGTCGATCAGTTGGAAATAGCTTGGTCATAATTCTTTAAGATTGAAGTAGAGCAGTGACTGATATAGATCTTGTCTGTAAAACAGTATCCACAACACTTTGATCCCACCTTCAACGCTGACTCTACCCTATCTAACATTGTCTATGAAATGGTAATTTTCTCTGAGTTGTCTTTTGATGAGGAGCACTCTGTCGCTTACGACGTCGAGGGCCCCAGCTGATATGATCAACGGAACAGCTTGCTCGTGAAATTAACGTGCAAGTGGCTGAGCACTCCACAGACACGTGTACCCCTAACGTAGTTCTCGGGGAGATTCAGCGTGACAGGTACTACTCATTTTGCCAGCTAAGTGGACTGTAGCAACGTGAAATAAAGTGTCTTGCTCAAGGACACAACACGTCGCCGGGAATTGAACTCACGACCTTACAATCCTGAGCCGAATGCCCTAACCACTAAGCCACGCGCCTTCAGTGTCTTTTCATTTCCAAACATGCTTTAATAACGCTATAGTGTTTTCTAGATTTCTGTGACAGAATGAACTGTTGTACTTGAGTAATTTACATTTGAAGGCGTACTCTATAAATCCTATGCAGCTTGGTGATGTTTTTCTTGTTGAGATAAGTACTACTTATAACTACATAATATTATACCAATTTCAGGACATTTGACCTTTAGGTGAAGCTCAATATTTTGGCAATTTCACAACATCCTCCCCTACTCCGTCCTATACTTAATTGCAAAACGTTTGCATCGTGCCTTTTTATGGCCCTACACGTATTTCATGCAACAGATAGTTCATCTCTGCCTTGTTCTGGTTAAAACAAGTATCAAAACCAAAGCACTTTCAAGCACTTTCAACCCATTGGTAGTGTGAAATAAAACACATGCATTTAGCAACGGATCATAGATTTTTTTTTTTTTTTTTTTTTGCATACAAATTTCGCCGGAATAACTGTGGCCCGTCTGAGAAATGAGTCCCATGAGGCGGTTGTTGCAGCGAGTGTCACTGACCATTCTCCATGGCAACGCCTTTGCAATCATGTCTACGTGTGGCTAAGCACACCATTTGTTCCGTGGGGAGGGGTGAAACCCGTTACTCCCTCCACCATCTTCTTCTGCTTAATTCCCATCCCTCTTTTCTTTTTCTCTGTTACCTTGGTGATGTAGTTTTATTTTTCTCGATAATTTGATCTTACTTTTAATGTTTTTCTTTTCTTTCTTTACTTGCGGTAAAAATATGTTGCTAATAAAATTATCGCATTCTTCAAAATTTAATTTGAATGAATTGCAACGATCTGCCATTGGCCTAAATTCTTCGTCGGAGCCTCCAAAGAGGATCTATTCTATACATTAGAGACACCACCAGACCCTCAACGATTTACATCCCGCTTGCATCGCTAAAAGACATACCCATCGTTTTTTTCCTTTCAATTTGCTTACGTCAGGGTTGACTGAAGGACCAAGAGAATGAAAGCTCAATCCGAAAAAGTTTTCCTATTCCTCTAACATAAGTAAACATATGCATATGCGCGCGCGCGTCTGTGTGTGTGTGTCTGTGTGTGTGTGTATTTGTGTGCATTCGTGGAATCACTAAACTAACTATGTATACACTGTCTTGTAAAGTCTGCAAATTCTTAGACGTTTTTCAACCGTAGAGAGATAGAAATACTAATGTCTAAAATAAACGAGAGAAAATCTTGAATACTCCGAGTCATCACGATTCATTCAGTGAAATTGTCCTCTCTCCAAAGAATTGTTTCGCCTACAATGTCCGCACTCCACTCTCCTCCTAGGCTAACAAGCTTATCCAAATTAGCGATGGTTGTTAAAATATTTGGCGGACACAACCCATCACTTGTTTCCTCCAATAATCGTTTTTCTTTGTTCTACACTCACTATATATATATATATATATATATATATATATATATATATATATATATATATATATATATATATATATATATATATATATATACCGGAGTAAGCACATGAAATGCGCAACAAGGTGGAAAAAAGAGTACTCAAATACCAGAGGTAGAGTAATATGCTTTATTTAAAAGCAGCAGAAATATAACAAAAAAACCGTTACTCTGAGTTTCACGTTCCCGTTCATCGGACAGTGAACGGGAACGTGAAACTCAGAGTAACGGTTTTTTTGTTATATTTCTGCTGCTTTTAAATATCACTCCTACTTCTCTTCCTACTTCTCTTCATTCCTACTTCTCTCCACTCCTACTTCTCTTCCCACTTCTCTTCCTACTTCTCTTCACTCCTACTTCTCTTCACTCCAACTTCTCTTCCTACTTCTCTTCACTCCAACTTCTCTTCCTACTTCTCTTCACTCCCACTTCTCTTCACCCCTACTCTTTCTCTCCTCTCTCTTACTCTCTCTCACTCTCTTCTCTCGTACTCCCCCCTCTCTCACTCTTACTCTCTACACTCTTACTCTCTTACTCTCTCACCTTTACTCTCTCACTCTCTTCTCTCTTTCCCTCTCTCTCACTCTCTCTCACTCTTACTCTCTACATTCTTACTCTCTTACAATCTCACCCTTACTCTCTCACCCTTACTCTCTCACTCTCTTCTCTCTTTCCCTCTCGCTCACTCTCTTTTTCTTTCTCTCTTTCTTTCCCCCATACCCCTCTTCCCTCTCTCCCACTCTCTTCTCTCTCACTCTCTTCTCTCTCACTCTCTTTCTCTTCCTCTCTTTCTCCCCCATACCCACCTTCCCCCTCTCTCTCTCTCTCTCTCCCCATACCCACCTCCCCCTCGCTCTCCCCCCATACCCACCTTCCCCCTCTCCCCCATACCCACCTCCCCCTCTCCCCCATACCCACCTCCCCCTCTCTCAATCCACCTTCCCCCCACCTTCCTCCTCTCTCTCCCCCCATACCCACCTTCCCCCTCTCTCAATCCACCTTCCCCCACCTTCCTCCTCTCTCTCACCCCATACCCACCTTCCCCCTCTCTCAATCCACCTTCCCTCTCTTATACCCACCCTCTCTCCTCTCTTTCTTTCCCCTCCCATACCCATCTTCCCCCTCTCTTACATCCACCTTCCCCTTCCCCCTTCATCGTCAACACCCCCTCATAAGCTCATCCCACCACACCCTAACACACTCCTACTCTACCTTCCCACTCCACCCCATCCAATTCCTTACACCCACCACCCACCCCCTACCCACATACCCCCTACCCACATACCCCCTACCCACATACCCCCTACCCACATACCCCCTACCCACATACCCCCTGCCCACATACCCCCTACCCACATACCCCCTATCCACATACCCCCTACCCACATACCCCCTACCCACATACCCCCTACCCACAGACCCCTACCTCTACCCCACCCTCAGCCTAACCCACACTCCACCCATGCCTTCCCCACCTCCCAACACCCTCACATCACACCACACCAATACCCTCGCATCACACTACAACTGACCAAGTGCTTTCTCCCTTCCCCATTTTCACACTACATACGTCAAGATCACCAGCATTCTATCTCCCACACACAGCCCCTCGTTCTTCGATCACCGTTTGTTATCTCCCCCTTTTCTTAGCTCTCCTGAAAAAAGAATTTCTAACTTCCGGTCAGCCATTGTTACGATCAGCCATTATTATGATTGACCGTTGACTGGACACTATTCAATTTTTTTTCTCCGTGTTTTTCTCCTTGTCTCCGTATTCTTTCTGTTGAAGAGCGTAGCTCCAAACGTCAAAGACTTTCCGTATTCCCGAGCGTCATACTAATACATCCTTTTGTTATTTACACCACCTGTCCTCGTCTGTTGTTGTTTTTTCGTATATTCTCCCATATATATATATATATCATATATTATTTGTATCATATCTAATCGTATGTACCATATATTTTATATTATGAATATCATATATCAAGATACATGTATTAACATTAAAAATACCAAAAGTTCATATCAGGTATCATTTCAATTTCCAACTTATAACTACATGAAACGCATTAAAAGTCAGCACATTTTGTTTGCATGACTTTTCATAAATTTTACTGTTGTTCGTTTTGATAAATTCCATTATTTGATATTTTATGTAGTTTTCTTAAAATCCTTATATCTACCAAGGAAGACAATAAAAGTAAATGGCGCTTACAATGTCAATGTCTAACAAATGTGAAATGGTCTTTAAAGATATAGTTTTAAAAGTAGCAAATATATGTGTACAAGGGGTAATTTAATCGTTTTAATAAGGACCCAGCTCACACCACTCGACACACCAATATTTGTAGTTATTCTCTTACCTAATTTTAGACGGTGTAGACCAAATTCGAGGGGATATATTTTCAAAATTGAAAATAAGGGTTTGAAGAGAAAAATAATGCAAAAGGAATTTAAAAAGAAGAAGATGGAATGAAAAAAGAAGATAAAATGCATAAAACAATAAGAAAACAAACGATGAAATAGATTAACACCGAAATATTTAAGAGACGAGACAAAATCATTCGGAAGAACAAATAAATATATTCTTTTCTACTCGAGGAATAAGGCTCGAAATATTTGGAGGGGGAGCAGTCCATTAGATCAACCCCAGTACGCAACTGGTACTTAATTTATTGATCCCGAAAGGATGAAAGACAAAGTCGACCTTGGCAGAATTTGAACTCAAAACTTAAAGACAAACGAAACACCGCTAAGCATTTCGCCCGACATGCTAACGTTTCTTATTTCTTTATTGCCCACAAGGAGCTAAACATAGAGGGGACAAACAGGGACAGACAAAGGGGTTAAGTCGATTACATCGACCTCAGTGCGTAACTGGTACTTAATTTATCGACCCCGAAAGGATGAAACGCAAAGTCAACCTCGGCGGAATTTGAACTCGGAACGTAACGGCAGACGAAACACCACTTAGCATTTCGCCCGGCGTGCTAACGTTTCTGCCAGCTCGTTGCCTTAAACAAATAAATGCACTGACAAACAAAGGGAAATGAACAGAAGTTCTGAAATTCTCTGTTAGAACAGCAATAGACAGAACTACCAAAGCAAAAGTACAACAGAGATAAAACTTACTCTTAGTCAAACAAGTCAGGGAAAAATGCAGTGCAATTCGATAGTAAGATAAAATATATATATATACTGATAAAACTACAAAAACAAATGGGTAAAAAAAGAAGATAAAATACGCGCAACATTTATATTTAGCAAATATGGCAGAGGGGAATATCAGTGACCTCATAGCCTAGAAACTTCCACAAATGATTGAAACAAGAGACTCTGTTAAAAGTGCACAAAGGTTACGCGTTGAGTTTTCCGGGCCGCGATTCGTCAGCCTTCATCAAATAGTAAAAGTCACTATTGTTGTTTATTTTTTTTCGTTCAAATTTTTTTTTAGATTTTGCAGAACTATACATTTATGGAATCTTCAGAGCATGAAGAAACCAAAAATTGATGTTAGCATCACACTTAAATGGCTGACATTTTAGAGTTTCGAAATGGTCGCCGTGTTTTGCACTATCTCGACTTGTAGTCAATCCAAGAACATAACTAAATAGATTTATCGTATGTCTTATAGATCAAAATAACAACCGTTAACATCTTTAGGGCTTCCTTCAGTTGTTACTTTTCCAAGATTCCCTTCAATAAGGCCTTATACGAGAAAGGAACCAGTTACTGGATTCAAGGAATGAAATGGACAGTTTCCCTTGGCTGGATGAGCTACACATTGTAACAGCTTTATTGGAGGCATGTAGTGCATCCATTCTTGGGTAGATGAATTTAAGCTGATGTCTATGGCCCTGCCGCAACGCAAGAGCTATTGCAAGATCTTCGAACACATATTGATGCCTGGCTCTGTATGAACTTCGCCTAGACAAGTTCTTCACAGAAAACCCAAACTTTAAATTCATCTGCTCAAAGCCAATGAATAAGGTCCAGCAAAGCTTTGGATGAGTCAGCGATTGACAGAAGCACGACTCTAGGATGTTCCGCTAATGACAATACCAACATAGACCAAACCCTCATCGATGAGCATGCAATTGAGATATTGAAAGCCTAGAAAGAATAACATTCTAACGCTATGTTCAATCAAGTCAATAGACTTGTCGAAGACATCTGGCTTCTCCTAGAACTTCCGATATAGTCCTCCGCTTGTATACTGGAAAAATACAAATTGAGCTTTTCTTTGTCTTAAATTGGACGAAATGCAAACGTATTTGACCGCCATACATCGCAGGATCTGAGGAAAAACTACCCAGAAATGTGACATGAACTTCAAGACAAGAATACATGACAGTAAAATATTGTTTGTCTCCCTTTGTATGTATCCCACAATGTATGTGAATGACTACGTAATACGTTAATTCTGGGTTAATTGGTATTTCTAATAACGCCAATGTATGGTAGTGGTTGACCACAACAGAGATGTCATACCTCAAAACAGAGCTTAAGGGTTAAATTAGTGTCCTTGCTCATAAACCTTAAGAACATCACAAGGTAGATGTAGAGACTATCATGAACCGTATCTTTAATGTTAAATCTATCACACAGAATCACGAAAATCTCTTTGGTGTGGAGGGTAATCAGTTCACGTCGTAAGTTCTTCATGAGAGAGCCCTATAAGATGTTGAAAATCGATGAAAGAGACCAGAAGCACGATAAAGAATACATTATCAAACATCTCGTTGAAGATGTCAGTCTGTGGGTTCAGTCGAGAAGTATGAGAATACCGTGCTTTTGTCAGGAAAGAAGAAGCAAATTGCTATGGTTGGCGACCAATGAATGGATCTGAAAGAAATAAAAGAAAGTTAAGATCGGCTTTTTGGCTGTCGTCGAGTCAAAAGGATACAATAGGAACCCATGAGTTTCCTCTGAATCGCAGAACATTACTTTCCCTGAATGGAACCATTCTTGCATATAATGACAAATGAAAGCTCATATATTGTGTGAAAAAGCTTGAAAGAAACAAGAGCCATTAGAATGCACAGACAGCAACATCTCAGAAACATCTTCAGCTTCCTCTGAAGTCCTCAAATTACTGTTGTAAATGGATTCAAGAATTCAGTGTCAGACAGCTGGTGCTGACGAAGCTATTTCCTGGCACCTAAAAAGCTGAAGCATCAAAAGAAAAACATAAGAGAAACAACGACACTACAAGTACCATTTCCTCAGAAGCAGACTAATGATGACGTCAATAGTAAACACGCCAAAGGAGTCACTTCCTCTCTGATGAAAAACATGAAAGCAGGTGTGTCTAAATACCAATACTCAAAACTAACACAAACTCTTAAAGTTAGTCTTTACGTTCATGCCTTTGAGGAGTAGACTGAGTATGTGCACATATAAAGTGAAGCGTGGAGCCAAGCCACTTTGATGTGACACCGTCTTTTCAACTCAAGTCAAATGGCTATAGTGAGGTACTATCTCATCATTACGAAGGCTCCGTAGTGGAGTTTATTAGGGCCAAGCTACCCCCAACTCTCCGTCAGTTACAATGACTTGGGGTTCCAGTTGATTCGATCAACGGAGCAGCCTGATCCTGAAATTAACATGCAAATGGCTGAGCACTCCACAGACACACGTACCCTTAACGTAGTTCTCCGAAAGATTCACACAGAATGTGACAAGGCTGGCCCTTTGAACCAAAGGTACAACTTATTTTTGCCAGCTGAGTGAACTGGAGCAACTGGAAATAAAGTGCCCAACGTGAATAAAGTGCCACGGACACAACGCGCCGCCGGGAATCGAACTCACGAGCTTACCACTAAGCGACGCGCCTTCACGGTGTTATATATCTGTGGACTTTCAGCATTGAGAAATGGCAGGGGACACGACTTGCAGACACCTTTGTATAGAAGAGACCGCCAAAATGGCCCAGACAGTAATGCCGAAAATTACATTGAAGACTGAAATGAAAATCTATAATTAAATAATGCTGAACGATATGAACCTCGTCGAGAATGCTTATAGAATTTTAAATTGAATCTAAGAACTAGCAAACTGTTTTCTTCCTTTTATAAACTCATACCTAAAACTTCATAGAACTTGCAACGTGTGTTATACAGTAAAGTCACAAACACTGATGACGATAGTTTTCAGTAATACTTGCTGAGTTTTCTATTATCTATTATCTTAAGCATTATTTTTGGCCTTTATCCGATTCTTTGGCCCTGAAAACATAGGATTAGCAGACTTAATTAAATTTCTAGATCGACTACGAGTCGAGGTATATTTATTTGAAAATGCAAAATGGCGTTTATGGTGTTGCTTGAACAAATAGCAACATTGATTTTTCGGATTCTCCATGCTCTGATGATTCCAAAATGTAGAGGTTTGCTAATCTCCAAAAATTTTGAATGAAATTATGTTTACTAACTTGATGACTCTGACTCAAATGAGAATGAGATGCGACTCCAGTTTAGAAAAGAAGAAATCATGCAAGAACTACTGACTTTCGGAATTACTAAACATACCTTGATAAACAGATTAAGGAATTATAATTATGTGCAGCCATATTTAACATGTTTATGTGTATTTGCACATGGAAAGACAATACACTGTAGAAGTTGTTTCCAGTATTTCTCTCCACTCGCTTATTTTTCGCTTCTCTCTTCTCCACACTCCCCCTTCCTTTCTATCTCTCCCTATTCCCCTCCTCCTCTCTATCTCTACCTATTCCCCTCCTCTCTCTCTCTCTCTCTCTCTCTCTCCTCTTAATTCACTCCTAACAATAATTCTATATTTCTCTGTGACAACTGATTCTGACCGAAACGTTAGAATTTCCCTCTTCCTCGCAGTAAACCAATAGACTCCCCTTTTGAACTGTTTCTATTCTTTGTAGATACTCTCTGTTGGTACTTCCTACTTACTAACGTTGTCCATCGCTAGTTACTTCGAATCCTATGATTAATTATTATTATTATTATTATTATTATTATTATTATTATTATTATTATTATTATTATTATTATTATTATTATTGCCTTTGCACAGCTTCTAACGCTGGAGATGTACTACGGTGTCAGCTGTTCACTACCAGTGAACTAAAGTAACAACCCTTATTTTTCGAGCACCTTCTGGAGTATTCGAGCGGTTCTAAGCAGTGCTGTTTTGTGCTCCACCCTTATTGCAGCCCCTATTTGTTCCATGTGCTTCTCAAGATTTTTACTCACTGTTCCCAGGGCTCCGACAATTATTGGTACTACTACCACCTTTTTCATCGACCACAACTGCTTAACTTCCCAAGCTAACCTGTTATATCTATCGACTTCTTTTTCTTCCTTATCGCATACCTCGTTTTTAGCTGGGCATGCTATATCTATGGTCCAGCATAGTTTGCTTTCTTTCTCAATTAACACTATATATGGTTTCCTATTCTCATGGATGGACTGAATCAGTTTTCACAGCGATAATGCTCTTCTCGGTACATGAGTCGTTCCAGTTAACACGATTTTTTGCACTTCCTGTAGGAATGGTAGGCCTGGTATCATTTTCAAATAGGTTTCAGTACCATATTTTTATCATTCCTACAGATCCTGCAATCACTGGTACGGTAGTCGCCTTGAGATGCCACAT
>NC_142933.1:111525544-111543044 GCF_046866305.1 Octopus bimaculoides | reverse complement strand
AATAAATGAAAGAGTAGTCATAGGAAGAGTTATACAAATAAGTAACTTGTGTTATTTAAATTCTCTTTTTAGATAATGAATATTTTTCTTTTGAAAATTAGTATTCATTTCGTCATTTTTTTATAAGCGCAAAGAAATTTGATAAAATTTAAATTATTGTATATATGCCGTATTCTCCGATTTCCCCCATGGGCTGTGTATATGTATATCTCCAGAGTTACCCATCGTCACATGACGGGTAACGCTTGAGAATATAAAATAAAATTTTGAGACGCGAAGCTAATTGTTTTAATGGAAATGTCGATTAAATTGGCGTCATTATAGTTTTATTGACCCAGGAGATGTGAAACTAAAGAATTTGAACTCGGAAGAGAGTGAGATAAAACTAATTAGTGTAATTAACTTAGTGCTCCATCACCTCAGGCATTTCAGCTGATCTCTATTTATAGCTAAAATATTGAATGTTTTTGATGAGAAGTATATTTTATTTTCAGTCTTAAAATAGACAAAATTGATAACGGAATACTAAATTGGAGCGTATGGTTTTCATTTAATTTATTTCTATTAAAATTTACCGAGTTTGGAAGTAAACAAATAAAACAAACAAATAATTTAAAGAAGCTAAAACTTCTGGAAGCGCAAAATAAAACGAAGAAGAAAAAAATTACTTGAAGGCGGTTGAATTCCTTTGAAGCTGAAGATTCCAATTAAAAGGATCTATTTTCTTTCTACTCCAAGTTCGATGCTTAAAAGTTGAGAAATTGTTGAAGAAGTGATTCCCAAACATCTGCTTGGTAACATCCTGTTTTTAGTCTGTTAGGAAGTCAACGATATCTTGAGAGTTATTCTCTTCCTGCAACATCACCGTCTTTTGTTCTTTGAAGAAACAATTCCAAAGTCAAAAGTCGTCGCAGCTGAATCTTTTCTTAATTGTCTCAAATTCTTCACACTTCAGTTGGACATGCAATCATAGCAGCTCGATAAATATTTAGTTTCTTTACTGTTAGAATCGTTCAGTTTGATCAATTTTCTATTAAATAGCCGATCATATAAACATTGGGAGAGCTAGACCGTTTACGATATTACTGCTGCTGATGATGATGATTTTTGTTGTTGTCGTTGTTGCTGTTGTTGACGACGACGACGATGATGATGATGATGACGATGACGATGATGACGATGATTAATTTTCCACTTCGTGGTTGAGAATCAAATTAAACAATAACTGTTCTCCTAATCAAAAGTGACATTTTTAAAAGTTACTATTCGTCATACGGGCATACACACACACATGCACACACCACGCACACACATACATCACACACACACGCACACATCACACACACACACACACACACACACTACAAGCATACACACACACACAGTCATACAAACATATACACACAGGTATGTCTTCAAACCAAAGGCAAGAGCACTCAACACATGTTTTCTGTTAACAGTTTGATTCAGTATTTTAATCGTTAAAAGTTTCACTGACTCAAAAATCATATTTGATCGCTCGGATCCGATAAAACTGAGTGGTGAGGCGGCTCCGGCTCCTAAACAAGGCCGACTATCATAGGATGATAAGTGAAGATCGTTGCTCTTGGTCAGCTGAAGTCATGTGATATGACCAGTACATCGGCAACTGGTAATTATTTTATGCAACTGAACTACTGCTCATCTCAGCCTACTCATTGCTTAATTAGTTAATTGCTTGTTACAACTTTCTCTGTTACTATCTCCCCCTCTCTCTATCTCTCTCTATCTCTCTCTCCCTCCCTCTCTCCCCCCTCTCTCTCTCTCTCTCTCTCTCTCTTACTCTTTCTCTCTCGATGTGATGAGATGAGGAGAGTACACGGCTATTATTCTGACCAGACTTTTAACCAACGATGTCCTAAATCTGACCTACTGTTGTACCATCCGAAACATCTCATTCTTCTTAAATCGTGCATCGCAACACATTCGCAAACAATTTGCTTGAAGCTTCTCTTCAAGCCACCTAACCTTATTCTCTCCTTTTCCCCCTCCTCCTCCTCCGTATACTTCCATTATTTCTATACCTGTCTACACTATCATTCTCCCGCTTACCTCACCCCTATTTCCTTTTCGCTGACTGAGACATCGCTCTTTCCTTAAATTAGGTCTGTGATACGTCAATGATTCTCTACTAAAAATGCCTGTTACCTTCTGTCTTACAAGTCTTTCCTTCATCCGATTCCTCGCCACAGAAATCACTGAAGATAGATTTGATCTTCGTATGACAGAAGAATCTCTCAGCTCCCGTACACTCTCCTCACTCTGAAGTACGGTACCGACAAATTTGCACAAAAACCTAGAAATACTCGGTTTCACGGGAAAAGAACAAAAGAAACTGAGGCGAATTCTCCAAATCCAATCTATTAGTGGCACAGTGAAGATGTGTAAGACATTCCAAAAATCTTCCATGTGAGATCCTTATGTGAACAGATGCACACACTTTGGTGTCTGCATCAACAGTTGAACCAACACATCAACTGACCCACATATTCACAAACACGGGGAACTCTTTTAAATCAAAAGATCTTTTTGCTTTGTTAACAACCGGCTGGAACTCTTTTGTGAAGAACTTAAATTAGACTCAAAGAAAAATCCTATATGCACAACATATATATTGACTTGATCTAATCTTGAGCAAATCTGTATCTTCCCAGATGGCCAGCGGAATATCTTTGCGTTGATCCTAGCTTGATCCTCATTTATCATTGTTTTTACCTGGTGTAAAAGTTATTCTTAGAAGATTATGCGACGCAAACCAAACATTTAGAGTCTCCCGGTCAATTTACCGCTTCAGCAACTAAGCACCACAGTTTGGACGTCTTCATGCGACTTGCAGTGCTTCCATAGTTATTTTATGGTGAATTTTCTTTGTGCCATAGCTGGAGCAACGACCAAATTTTTCAGATCTGGTCTTTCTGCATGGTCGTGTATTTGGCAGAAAAGTTTCCTTTCAATATTCCTACGCGATGCTCATTACACTATCTCATAAGAATTCACTCAAAGACATCTTTATTGCTTCTGGTCATTAAAGGTTCATAAGAACTAGCGTTGTTACCATATTCATAGTTAAAGTTACTATAAAACTGTCATGGCGTCAATGCAGGAATTTTGGTAAATTTACGACTTTTAATAAATGTAAGATCTTGATAAATTTCATCACCAGCATTTCTACGATTCCTACAGAAAGTTCACAGTTCTAAGTAGAGCTCCTGTGAATGTTTCAGTTCCGGCATATTAATAGAAGAGTTAAATCTCCATGAGCAACGAACTGGATTCAGTTATCACAGACAGTAAAATTGGTATGAACGAACCAGTTCTAGTGTAACTCTGAAAAATTTGACTACAAGTTCATGTTTTCAAATTCCCGCACAATCTCAATCAAACCTTCTCCCTAAATCTGCAACATCACTTCTCACATTTGGTCATCTCGGCTGAGTGCATAAATTCATAGTGATTTCACACACACACACACACACACACACACACACACACACACACACACATGCATATATATATATATATATATATATATATATATATATATATATATATATATATATATATATATATATATATATTCTTTTATTCTTGTATTTGATTCAGTCATTTGACTGCGGCCATGCTGAAGCACTGCCTTTTAGTCAAACTTATTCTTTATAAGAGTAGTACTTATTCTATCGTTCTCTTTTGCCTGCCGAACCGCTAAGTTTCGGAGACATAAACACAGTAGCATCGGTTGTCAGGCGATGGTGAGATATATATACATATATATATATATACGACGGGCTTCTTTCAGTTTCCGTCTGCCAAATCCACTCACAAGACTTTTGTCGGCCAGAGGCTATAGTAAAAGACACACACACACACACACACACACACACACACACACACACACACACACACACACATATATATATATATATATATATATGTATATATATATATATATATATATATATATATATATATATATATATATATATATATATATATATATATATATATATATATATATATATAATATCAATAGTAATAATATGACAACAAAAGAATGAATGAGACCTCGATAGTAGGTAAATAGAGGAATTTATCTATAAATATGATATGTGACAATTATTCGGTTACCATAATAAAACTCCGAGTTCTCGGATGTCGGGGCGGAAATCTACTCCGGCATCTCGTCAGTTATTAAGATAAAACATATATATATATATATATATATATACAGAGAGAGAGAGGGGGGGGAGAGATAGAGAGATGTATAGACAGACAGACAGAGACAGAGAGAGGGATGGAGGCAATTATGCGGATAAGCAAATTAAATACATTAAATCTATTAGTTTGGTATGAAATACAAAATATGTCCACAAGTATACATGCAAAACGAAAGAACGCAAAGAATGGAGATATTCAGACGATGAATATTTAAGTATGAATATCTCGATATTTATATTAATGGATCCAACTTACACAGATTACAAACGACAAGGGGAGAAGGAAAGGTGTTGACACAAGTAGATCAACAGATAGATATTCTTTTGCTAATTTCAGTCATGTGACTGCAGCCATGCTGGAGCACCGCTTTAAAGGGTTTTAGTCGAACAAAGTGACCCCTCCCCCACACCCATGACTCCTTTTCTAAGCTTAGTACTTATTCTATCGGTCACTTTTGTCGAACTGCTAAGTTACGGGGACGTAAACAGACCAACACCGGTTGTCAAGTGGTGATGGGGGGAACAAACACAGACACAAAGACACACGCAAACACACACATATATATAATATATACGACGGGCTTCTTTCAGTTTCCATCTATCAAATCTACTCAAAAGACTTGCCCAAGGTGCCACGCAGTGGGACTGAACCCAGAACCATGTAGTTGAGAAGCAAGTTCCTTACCACACAGCTCCTCTTACAAACAGATTTTGCCACAAAATCTAGAGATTAGAAAAAAAATGTTTCTCCAACTTCAAATTCCCTTACAGGCGGATTTTTTCTCTTATTCTCCTCTTAATATTTACCCGTATTAAGGCAGCGAGATGGCAGAATTATTACAGCACCGGGCAAAATGCTTAATGGTATTTCATCCGTCGCTACGTTCTGAGTTCAAATTCTGCCGATATCGACTTTGCCTTTCATCCTTTCGGAGTTGTTAAAATGTTATATTTGTGTTTGGATACGAGTTTATATAATGCTATTTGACAAATTCAGTGAAGCTCAAATATTTCCCAGAAGTGCCATATCATGGCTCTGATGTCTCTCAATAGGAAAACTTTCATTGTATCCACCACAAAACAGTGCGGTTACTGCTTTAGGACCATTACTCTGGTGAAAACACAAAAACATACGTTAATAAACGAACATTACCAGTACAAAGTGATAAAATCTATGAATGAAGGAAGCGAAAACTTTTGAAATGCATGATTTTCTAACTTATTAATTAAGCAGTAATTAAGGTGTGTAGATGATGTGCTATTAGTGTGAGTAACGGGGGACAAAAACTACATTTCTTCATAAACAGTGCCAAAGGTTTCGCTGTTGATTTATTCGGCTTCCGCCTCTGCGACATAATTTGCCAATCAGGTAATTTACGTTTCGAACTGGCAGAGCTATTTTTATCTCTGTCCAACACTTCAAAAATAAATCACAAATTAATAGTTTCTAAAATCTTTGTTCTGATGCGACTTCAATCGAAATACAATTGTCTACCTTTGACAGAACAGATAAGTGATGATTCATCGCTCACATTACGTCTTTCACAATCGTCTGGTTAAAATCTGACCCATTTTTGACCTTCACTAAATCTTCAACTGATAACATTATGATATTGTGCAGATTATATTCAAATGCAGTAAACTTCAGCTGTCTCCCGTTGTGTTTTTCCCCCCGAAGTTTATATTCAGAGTAAACATATTCTATGAGTGCCAATTGGCAGTGTCATTTATTACGTTTCCCGAGTTTGTTTGCCATCAGCAGAGGCAGATTTATTTATATATATTTTCGTGGTTTGTTTTATCTTTGTGCTTCCTGTAATTGCTCGACTGGATGAGTGCCATCTACAATGGCGAATACAGAATTTGATGACTGATAATATCACCACAAAAACAATGCAAAACATTTGAGAATGGCTGCTAAACTTATCGAACGAATTTCATTTTCTCTCTGTAAATATTTTATAAATGCGGAATAACTGTTGCTCATTGAGCATGCGCGCGCACGTGTGTGTTTGTGTTTGTATTTGTGTGTGTATGTGTGTGTGTGTGTGTGTGTGTGTGACTCCGTGTGTGTGTGTGGATTCGTGTGAAGCACGTGCAGTTAGTAAATAAATACCCAGAATATACTATATACATTAATAAAATAAATTGTCAACAAACGGCCTTATTCATCTCTATGAAAGGATATTGAAAAGTATTTTTACAATAAAAATATTTACTCAAAATCATATGCATATATATATGTGTGTGTGTATGTATGTCTGTCTGTATATATATATATATATATATATATATATATATATATATATATATATATATATATATATATATATATATATATTATACAGTTAGTAAATATAGAGAGAATACGAGTAGTATTTCAGGGGACTTGATTATCAATATACATTACTCTCTTCAAACTAATGAAATGGTTTTTATTTCTTTCGGATTCCTCATGACAAATAAGATACTAACACAAGAAAGGAAAAGACATGCAGTTATTTTTGCTATGAGTGCAGGACGCAGCAATTTAGAAATTGCCAAATGTTGCCAGATTTTTTTTGTACAAAGTTTGGATGGAATTGGAATTTTCTGGCAGGACTGCTTCTATTGTATCAAAGAGGAAAAAGAAACATTCTAAATGTTCAGACACTCTAAAGACTTCAGAATTCATCCAACAGGTTCAAGACATTATTGATGATCCCCAAAACTTCAATGAGATCCATTGTCAAAGAACTTCAAGAGTCAGAGTGGACAGTCAGAACTGTGGTACAGGATGGCATTCAGTAGAAACCATATGTACTGGGGAGAGGTCCAAAGGCTGTGGCCATGCTGGGGCACCGCCAGTATCATCACTTTTTTAATATCCATTCGCATGTGGTTGGCTTTTGGTAAAGGAGGTAAGTTGATACTGGTTCCCTCTTTTGAGTGTCTTACTGCGATTTAGGTTCACCTGAGATCTTGGGCAGCAGAAGATCGAGTTGGTTCTTAGAGACATCTATCCCAACTCCATGTAGGTCTCTCAGATATTTTTGGCAAGATATTAAATGGGTGTGGAACTTTGAAATCCAAGCATTTTCAGGCTCTAACCGAGATAAAAGAGGTAGGAGCTTGCGATCAGTGCAGACAGCCTTTGAATGTCGCGTAGTCTCTCTCAGACAGCACTTGCTAAACAACAGCAGAAAAAATAAATAACACGTGACAAGTGAAGAAAACAATATCTTACGTATTGGAAGCGAGCTTCTCGGGAATTACTCTTTTTTCTGATGACCACCCATACTACTTCAAAACAGCTGGACAAGCATACCTCAAAGAAGACCTGGAAATGAAACGCTCAGCATACCAAAAAAAAAGACCATGGGTATATTTCTCGTAGATTTGAAGAACATTAACATAAAGCAAAGCCTCTCTTGGACTCGTGACTGCTACATCACATTATACTTCGAAGGCTGTGCATTTTCAATCCAAGAACAGAAGATTGCAACTAAATATCTAATCAACAGAAGAGACAGCGAAGCCTTTGGAGTTCCAAGATAAATGTAGATTATGTCATATTTCTATGAAAGACATCACACATGTGATTAGCAGCTGACCAAAAATGTCATCAAGGTACTGCCTCCCTCTGGGACATGACGCTATCGCAAAAACGATATACAATGCCATTTGGAAAAAAGACTGTCCTGGAATAAATATAGAGAATCTAGCTGTTATTGAATACGTACACAAATAACAGTACAAGGAATATTGGTGGAACATTCCCATAAAAACATCTGTCAAGAGTAAGCATAACATGCTGGATACTGTTGATTGGGACAGACAAGAAAAAATACGTACAGTCATAGAGGTCAGCTGTCCTGTTGAAAATCAAACAGAAAAAAGTTAACTATGGACAACCTCCATCTTTTATATCCGGATTACAAATTTACATTTATACCAGTAATAATTGGAGCAATTGGCTTTGTAAGTAAATGCCTAACTGTCAGTCTGGATAAGTTTGGATTTTCAGAAAAAGAAATCAACCAACTGGCTCGTACATTACAAATGCAATATGTAAGCGGGGCAGGAAAACTATAGAGAATTTTTGACAAGTTTAAAATGTGGCATTGTTTTCAACTATCAACACTCCAAAGATGGAGCTTTGTATCTTTGCTAGAAACCAGCTCCTTCTTCAGAGGAAGAATCTAAATGATTAAATACAGAAGAGACATACATACATACATACATACATACATACATACATACAGTTGAGATCTAGAGATGTTCAAAATAGAAAACAGGTAGCAGTATTCAAATGATTTGAACTTACACCTCGAAGTCGAGATCCACGGGATAAAGAGTGGCTATAAGTGAAATCCAGGTGAACTGATATGGAGATAATGTTGCAGATAAACACGATTATAGATATATATAGAGATATATTTAAATACAAAACTAAATATATTCAGAAGATTAAATAAATATGTAAAAGCATGTAGATATTTATATATATTAACAAATAAATTTACATGGTCTATAAACAATACCGAAAACTAGTGGAAGAATGCATAGTTTTTTAACGTAACAGCCGTTTGTGGGACGTATATTTCTGTAGATTCATGCATAGAGACATATCCATCCATCTTCGGGTTGAATACCCATGGACCCTTGCATATTCCACCTGTTAATTATGAACATTACAGCTATTACGTAACTGCGACCTCCCAGAAACAGCTGTCGCGTTATGCATTCTCCCCTTAGTTTTCTGTATTCTTTATACTCCATATAGAAGTAAATTTATTTGTAAACATATGTAAATATATATATATATATATATATATATATATATATATATATATATATATATATATATATATATATATATATATATATATATATATTTATACTTATGTGTTTCTCTTCTGAATATTTTAGTTTTTGTATGTGTGTGTATATGAGAACACACATATATTTTGAAACATGTGTAGGAATTAAAAGAACTTTTATTTATATGCGTTTTGCTCCATTTATTGTTATTATTCATATATATATATATATATATATATATATATATATATATATATATATATATATATATCCCTATTTGTACATCTACATATGTATATGTATTATATTTATACATATCAAGTTTAATCGTATTTATCTACATCACTACCGATTTGTGTGTGCGTGTGTGTGTGTGTACATATGTATACATGCATGTATGTATGTATGTGTATATAATTTGAGCGCATCGTACATACCCATACAATCAAACACATGTAAACAAGTTATACACAAACGTATGCTAAATACGCAGAGTTGGCTTTTAGGGGCGGAGTCTATCCCAATGTGACAATCTTCAGATTATTTCTGCAACAAGATTCAGAGCCCCATCATGCTCGCTCTTCAAGCAATGGACTACTTACACACGCACACATGCGCGCGCGCGCGCGCACACACACACACACACACACAGGCGCGCGCACGCACACACGCACACACGCACGCACGCATATTTCCCATTCTATTACAACAAAATGATTGAAAAAGCAGATGACTGAAATCTTATGTAAAAGAATAACAATAATATATCATTATTCTCAAGAGTCAAGATCCAATACCTTGCATTATTAGGGGCGTGGAGATCAACTTTCGTCGCAGAAAATAATAACATGCAACGAACTTTTTGCGGTACTCTTATTTTTCTGTCTCCAAATTAAAAGCTTTCTTTCTTAGCCGTAACCCTCCAGCCACCAATTTACATCACCAAATGACGTCATGCTGACAACAAATATTTCATTTTTCTATTTTTAAAAAAAAAAAGTCTGTTTTCTTTTTCGTATATGGTTCGTAAGGTTATTGATGTGAACTCAAGAGTTGAAACATAATTTTTTTTTTCTCGGGAGGGTCATTCTGCTAATAATAAACACACATACTGTCATTTAATTCCTAGACTAGGTTACTGAACTTATAATTTCTTAACAGTTGTCTAACCAAAATAACACACCTTCCACCGAGCTAAACGTATTTACTGGGCCAGCAGTGAACTATTTCTTCTCGTTTTCATGATGACTACAGACTTAAAAGAAATTCTGGTTAGAAGATAAAGTCCCACAACTGCTGAATGTTTGATACTCAGGCAGTGAAAGCTTGCGTCAAACACTTCTCAGGTTTAGTTCTTAACAAAACTAAAACTGTTTTAAATATAAACTTCGGGGTTCATGATCGAGTTGTAGTCAATGCAGGTGTATATGTGTGCAGTGTGTGTGTGCGCAGAATTATTCATGTTTGTATGTAGTATGTGTGACTTGCGTGTGTGTGTGTGTTGGCATGGGATTGTGTATGTTTGTATGTAGTATGCGTGTGTATGTTTGTGTGTGTGTGTGAGAGAGAGAGAGAGAGAGAGAGAGAGCGCTCGCGTTTCTTATACGAAATCCAGGATCAGAAGTTGCAAAGTTCCTGTTTTCTTTAAACAATATTCTAGAATTATATGAATTGACTTAATCAAGGATCGCAGCCTCGTTTTTACTAAAATCGAACCTTTTATGGCAGACGACATTACATTACAAAATATAATGTTAAGAACGTTACGAGTCAACCTTATTGATACGGCAATACTAATTAATACACACACACACACACACACACACACACACACACACACACACACACACACACACACACACACACACACACATATACACACATAGTGCTGTGTGACCTCCGAAATATTCCAGTTAAATTTTAGACAAAGATTCTTTATCATATTCCAACATGGCTTTCGAACTAGTTTTGTCCTCAATGAAAGAGTATTCTCTGCTGAAAATCCACATTTAATTTCCGGTGAAACCGTTCAGCTATAAACGCAAATAACTTCTCTCTCACTCACTCTCTCTCTCTCTCCCTCTCTCTTTCACACTCTCTCTCACTTTCTCTTTCTCTCACATACACACACAAACTTTCTATCAATCTATTTTGTCCTCCTCATATCTTCGCTTTCACTCTCTCTCTCTCTCTCTCTCTCTCTCTCTCTCTCTCTCTCTCTCTCTCTCTCTCTCTCTCTCTCTCTCTTTAACTTAGACATCTGTACAGGTTCAACTCACTTATCTACTCTACTTTCATCTCTCTCTCTCTCTCTCCCTCTCTTTCATTAATATCCCTTTCTTTCTTTCTCGTAATAACTCTTTCATTTCCAATTTTCTCATTCACTTAACCTATCTTTATACTTTCTCTCTCTCTCTCTCTCTTTCTCTCTCTCTCTCTCTCTCTCTTTCTCTCTCTCTCTCTCTCTCTCTCTCTCTTTCTCAATCTCTCCCTTCCCTTTTTTTCTTTCTATTTTTTTTCTGTCTTTCTGCTTATGAAGTGACCTGTTACCATGGAGACAATAATTATTATAAATACTCCAATAATTCAATGAGAAATTTCCCGTGAAAAGCTGCCGCTGCTCTCCATGAGATTCCGTCTACTTTATTCAAGGGACCAGCTACCATTTCTTTTTCGGCCCCACTCAACAAACTGCATTGATTCTCTTTGAGGAAATTCCTCATTGTCCATTCCTTAACCTTTCATTTCTTCTCTTTCTACTTCGGAGTTAATGTGGCTCGTCGTATTAATGAAGAATTATAAAATGGTTTCCAGTATATTAAATAGCAGCGAAAATGGAAAATCGCTCTTTAATAGTCGGTTATAAATCTTGTTTCTATTAACAGTTTAATTACGAGAGTATAACGTTGTTTGTAGTTTAATAAAAGCGTTGTAAAGGTGAATATTAAATTCAAGACGAGGGTAGAGCATAATATGTAATCGAATGATTCTTGTATTTACGCCGTTTGTGGGTTATGAAACAGTGTTCCTGATGTAAGCCTTTAAACGACAAAGGAAATACATTAGCGAACGGAGAAGTGCTCAAAGAATCGAACAAATTAACGGTTTGTAACAATGTCGTCTTAAATATTCATGAAACTTCAGTCATTTGGATATTATTATTTTTGACAGGACAAAACCTTTGCAGTTGGTTAAATAATGGACATTGTTTTGTTTTTTGTTTTGTTTATGTTTTTTTTTAATACCATTGAACAATTTCCTGTTCATGTTGGTGTTGTTAGTGAGTAGCCTTACTCAGTTCTGCTTCAGTAAGTCTTTGTCACACAGGAAATCAATCGAATATCATTGAGCAAACAACATATTCAACGCTTCACATATGCAAATATCTGTTTCGATCGTCTGCTTTCAGTAGACTGTTCTAGTAACAGACATGGCGTCTTCTTCAAATTTATCTACCCCGTCTTAGTATGTCAGTTTTAAAACGTCATCTTTTTTTTTCTTTTTTGTACTCTTTATTTTGAACAGATCGATCAATGAATTACAAGCTGCCTTGGTGGCGTCTCACCAACTTAGAAAAATGTGTGGACATAAAAAGCCTAAGACTTAAGAGAAGATGAAATGAAGAGCTGTGATGTTCATGCCTTTCCTAAAAGCTATTGAGATGAAACGATACCAATCTGTTATAAGGTACTCGGGTAGCTGACAGACATGGAGTTTCTCCCTGAGACAGTAGAGGTACTCCTGCCCGGAATCCAGGAGTTTTGATGGGTCTCCTTTACTGACTAGGTACATTTCAAACATTTTAAAGGAATAGAAAACACTTCGATAGTGACTGTTAATGCCGACCGAAATGGTGAAATATAAATAGTTGAGCCGAGGTGCATTTCACTCCATTACCTTCGCTATGATCGGTCTTCACAGATTAAAAGTTCCAGTTGAATTCTATTCCAAAAGACATTGAGTTAAAGAAAAATTATGTTAAAACTCAGTAAAATCTAATCACCAATAATGTATGAAAGTATTTTCTAACCATAAGTACACATCTACCTGACATCTATGCGTTAGTTCCAGTATTTTGGAATATGGCAGTTTCCTACTGGGCTTTTATTCTTTAAAGTTTCTGATTTTACATTGATGGATCTTCAAGGTTAATCGACGAGGATTCAGTTGTTCGATCAGCTGAATTACTTGCCCCTGATTTAACGTGTAAGTAGCTGAATATTCCTGAAACTCTAGCGTAATTCTTAGGTAGAATCAGTATGACACAGTATATGACAAGCCTATATCTTTTGAATTACGGATACATTCCACCCGAAGGGTTCCGTACAGTTTCCCCTCTTACCAGCTTTAGTCACTAAGTATAGATCAACCTGTGACTATAGAAAACATTTTCCCAATATGCCATACGGTGGGATCGAACCCGGCACCTTGTCATTGCGAAATGAACTTACCTATTTGACTATACTGTATCCAGCATTAATGGTACCGTCTCAAACTGACCCAGATTCTACAATAATCCCCAAAACATTTTCCCTTAAAAGTTTCTACATTTCAATATTTCGTAACTAGCTTTGCTTTCTTCTGTCGGTTTCCAATCTTTCTTTAGACGTATCACTTTGATTCCCATCAATCTTCCTAAGCTGCTTTCGTTGGATATTTTTGGTAGTCTACATTGGTCTTATTTTACAGAATTTCCTTGATACATTTAAGCAGCGTCTCAACGATAATCCGGATTATTCAATAAGGCATAGGACATGTTTTCTATTTAAAGATGTTCCGTGTTTTTCTGATGCAAGTCTCTAAGTTTTTTCCCTGCCTCTATTCTATAGTTTGGTAGAATTTTTTTTTTTTCTTTGCATTTCTCGACGTTCTTTCTCACTCTTTCTCTATTTCTTTCTCTCTCTGTATGCATAAATGTGTGTGTGTGTGTGTGTGTGTGTGTGTGTGTGTGTGTGTGTGTGTGTGTGTGTGTGTGTGTGTGTGTGTGTGTGTGTGTGTGTGTGCGTGTGTGTGTGTTGCTCTACTGTTTCTTTTTCTGAAGACCACTCTTAACTGAAAAGCTTTCATTCACTAATGCTTTGGTTTAGCAAACCTCCTTGCAACTAACTGAGATTTGTAAAACTTTATTTTACTTTAATGCAGAAAAATAGAAAATAAAACTGTGACGTGATATTTTTTCCATTGAGTTTAGTTCGGAAGGCTTCAAAGTGTTTTAATAATTTAGCTGTAAGTGGGCGAGCTGGCAGAATTGTTAACGCGCCGTACAAAATGCTTAGCTGCATTTCGTCCATCTTCAAATTCCGCAGAGGTCGACTTTGCCTTTCATCCCTCCTGGGTCGACAAGGTAGGTACCAGCAGAACACTGGGGTCGATGTAATCGACTTACTCCTCTCTCATGGAATTGCTGGCCTTGTGCCAATATTTGAAACCAAATTTAGATCAAAATGTAACGAATCTGTGAGTGGTTTCGAATCACACTTAAGCTCTTATTATTTTATTTTATTCAGCTGATGCGTTTGGCACAGAAGGTTTTAGCCTTCCGTATCACTTTGTTTTGGTTGGCGGGGGCGGGGCTTTGGCCAATAATCTCACTTTCAATGTATATCATACTCAGTAAAGGCGCTTAGCTTAGTGGTTAGAGTAATCGGCTCACGATCGTAAGGTTGTGAGTTCGATTTCCAGCGGAATGTTGTGTCCTTGAGCAAGACATTTTATTTCACGTTACTCCTGTTCACTCAGCTGGCAAAAATGCGTTGTACCTGTAATTTATAAGGACCAGTCTTGTCACATTCTGTGTCATGCTGAATCTCCCTATAAACTACGTTGAGGGTACGCGCGTCTGCAGAGTGCTCAACCATTTTCATGTAAATTTCTCGAGCAGGTTGTTCCATTGATCGGATCAATTGGTTGTTCCATTGATCGGAACGCAATCAATGGAGTAGAGATGTGGAAGAAACATTAAGCTAAATAATGGTAACCACTGAATTGGAAGTTTGGGTCAAGGCAGTAGCAATTCCAGCATTTATCAGTTGGGCACTGGTCACTCACCTTCAGAGATAATGTCTAATGGGTTGATTGTCGTCCAGTATATTACTGGTATTGGCTTTACTAATTCCGGATAGATTTAAGTCAAAATTGATTGCGATAGGTTTTTAACGTGGAACCAAAAATTAATCACCTCTCCTGGCATTCTACCGTTTCTCTCACCTCCACGACCCTTGATTATTGCAGAAATTATTGGTATCCTGTAAACATCTAATTCTGATCTTTTTTTTTTAATTATTATTTATTGAAATATTTATACTTCCACAAAGAAGGTCAAAGCGATTTTCTCTTTAAAATGCAAAATAGAAATAAAAATACTTGAAAATAAGAAATAAGTCGAGGTCTTTTTTTTTTTTTTTTTTTTTTTAGTTTTTGTGGTTATTTTTCTCGGCGAAGTGTCTTTCATTTTCTTGCTATGACTGAATCGATGGAGCCAATTCCAGGGAATTTCTGCTCAAAACTGCCTTTTAAATCAAATATTAATAAATTTATAATATTTTCTGGTTTAGAAAAAATTTCATTTCAAAATCTTCAGATTTACTTTTTTAATTACCCAAAACAATAATTTTCCTGCTGTGCTTCTTTTTTTTCTTTGTATTTTTTTTTCATTTTTTTTATCCAGCAGCAAGTATGATGGATATATGATATTGTTTTTTAATTGACAAACCGGAATTGGAGCAACCCATAAATATTGTTAAATCACATTTTTTTTTTCTTTTTCTTTCTATTAACAGCAGCGAATATATTTCGCTTCAAATCATTTTAATTTTTAATGTAACCCATTTATTATCTTTTTAAAACATAAATCAAATAAAAAAAATAATAAGCGTTGAAATTTTAAAAAAAGAACAGATTTGGAAATTTCTATTGTTGGAATTTTAGCACTTCAAAGTAATTTTGATTTTCCTGTTGATAAGACCCATTAAAATAACATCATTAGTATAAAACTTACATTATCTGGCCTTAATCTCGGCATAAATCTCTGTTAGTTGACATAAACTCAACCAAGTAGAAATTCAATCAAGAAGCTTCATTAATGCTGCCGGAGCTGACTTCCACTAATGTAATTCATCATTTTAATTTCACTATCGTCAATTTATCTCGACATATAAATTATTTCTCTCTTGCCAACAACACAATGTTTTATATTTTCCATTTCATTTTTGTTAGAAAGTGAGAGAGATATCGTCTGCCCTTTCCCGTCGAGGTATATTAATCCCAGTAAATATATTTTAAAACCACAGTCGACACTCGGGAATCGGTATTCCATTTCAGTTTCATGGTTCGAAGATGAGAGATACATTTTTTTCCCTGGATACCACGACCAGACAATCGGAGATAGAATTCTCCTATGACATGATATATATATTCCGGAATTCTCATACGACTTGGTGTATATTCTGGAATTCTCCAATGCCATGGTATATATTCTAAAATTCTCTCATCGCTTACTGTGTATATTCTCGCTAAGAGAAGCTGTATAAAATGCAAGGGAAAATAGCAAAAAAAAACGTACTGTAAAACAACACCAAAGTCTAAAAGACATCTCAGGAACTACCAAAATTTCGTCACATACATCATTCAGACAGTCATAATACAAGAAACAATGTTACAACGCCAACACAAAACACCCTCGAATTAAACCCAGCTCATTGATCCTATCAATAGAGCAAAGATTGAGAAGGTCATATGCAGTGGATCTGATACAAGACACCAAAATATACCCACTTCATTACGGGTGTCTCTTTACTCTGACTCATGAAAACTTATCGGCCCAAATATATATATATATATATATATATATATATATATATATATATATATATATATATATATATATATATGTATATATATATATATATACATACATACATACATACATACATACATACATACATACATACATACATACATACATATACAGAAATCTCTCACCATATCGCGGTTCACATATCGCAGTTCACATATCGCGGTTCACATATCGCGGTTTATTATTTAAGCTTACGTCGATTCCTCCGTGGTGTTCTTTTGCATTTATAATAAAATAAATATATACAAATTATAAAAATGATAAAAAAAGGAATATACACTACACCTATCAAGGGGGTCGGGTCTTTGGAACGTAACACCTGCGATAGTCGAGGGATTACTATATATATATATATATATATATATATCGAAACGCCGGTGTTAAAACGGGGGTAGCTGATGAAGGAAAATGTTCTCTATGTGGCTTGTGTGTTTTCTGTACTCTGGTTATTATTATTTTCTTGTCTACGTGTTGTTTGCAATGTCCTGTACCCAGATATGCACCTATATATACAGGTAGACGTAGGTATGCACATACCTGTACGTATATATGCATATACTCATTTATTATTTGTTTATATATATATATA
>NC_142933.1:111483044-111520544 GCF_046866305.1 Octopus bimaculoides | reverse complement strand
ATATCTGGAGATAACTTAAAAGTGATTATGACCACTTATAAGTATTGACTTATAAACCTGTAATATAGTTTGGTTACAAAACGAAATACAGAATCCCTACCAGCAAAAAATAGCGAACGTCTAATATATTTTTGAAATAACTCTGGAACTACTTATATCTTTTGATTTCACCTGACACTAACCTCGATTTAATAAATGAAAAAACAAATATTCTTCTTGTTGGCTTTTTTTTTCCATTAACCTATTGGCAACTGTAGATGAATGTATGTACCTCCTGCTTATTAGATACATTATTTTCCATCAATAAACAAGCGAAGGTGATTTCTAATGCACCATCAGTCTCCGTAAAAGCTGACGCATGGGGTTTCAAACTGCATAGCTGTTAAGGACATTGAGTGTTACTATGAATGAGGGTGGGGTGTCATTAACGCAACACTAACGAAATGGGAATTAACCACAAAATTCCATTATTGAACATAAATTGCTGGGCACACAACAGCACTTCCATCACAATGTACATTAAAGTTCCTGTAAACTGCATTTGACAAAATTACGAAGAGTGGTTCTCTTATATTTTATATGTCTATTACCAAATCCTTCCTCCGATGAGTGCACTAAATATATTCCAACGAGGTGAGGCTCCATTAAAATAAATAGAATCAACCAGATGCTAAATCTCAAGTAAGGAACGTAAACTACAGGAGAGCTATTATAAAATCAACATATATTCTGATGGTACGAAAGAGGTTTTTTAACCAATCCTTGTATACGATCTATTGTCATATTTGAAATAACGTATGATACTGACCGATACGGTTTTGCATAGCTGGAAGCTTGTCCTCTAAATTAATGACAATTGCTTTCAAGATATTACGAATATGGAGTCGTGTTCTGTTTGCTTATCAATGTAACACTCTTGACAGATGCTTAAAAAAATCTTCTGAAGTATGTGCGTGTGTGAGAGAGAGACAGAAAGAGATCGTGTCTGAGTTTGTCCTTCAGCACCACTTGACAATTGGTGTTGTTGTGTTTACATCCGCGTAACTTAGCGGTTCGGAAAAAAGGACCGATCTAATAAGTATCGGACTTTAAAAAACAATTAAGTATTAAGGTTGAGTCGTTCGATTAAAATTCTTTAATGCAATACCCCAGAATGGCCGCAGTCTATTGACTAAAACAAGTAAAAGATAATGTGTATACACATACACACACACACACACACACACACACACACACACACACACAAACACACACACACACACACACACACACAAAGTGCGTGTATTATTCACTTGCTGATAGGATCAGCAAAAAGGCACTCAAATTAGTGACAGTTAAATATCATTCAATGAATACAAGAGTTATATGTGGACTACTTTAAGTTTCATGTTCGAATAGAGCAGCACTCGGACTAACTGGGATAGTAGTCTGAACGATTGTCGAATTATGTGCAGTACGTTATACAAACCCGTCTGTGTACCACACTATCCGAGCAAGAGACTTGAAGTGCACTAGTGACTTTTCAAATCAAATTAAACCAGTTAATCATGCAAATTCTCTTTTAAAATACTAATTAAAACGAGCCGTTGAGAGTCAAGTATCACAGGAAGCCCAGTCCGCAGTTTTAGGTATTAATATTTTGGTATGTTATTAAGGTAGTGATCAGGCCGGATAGTTAGCATGCTGGACTGAATGCTTCGCGGCATTTCGTCCGTCTTTACGTTCTGAGTTCAAATTCTGCCAAGGTCGACTTTGCCTTTCATCCTTTCGGGGTCAGTAAAATAAGTACCAGTTGAACACTGGCGTTGACGTCAATGACTTACCCACTCCCCTGAACTTACTGGCCAGGTGCCAAAATTTGAAATCAAAATTTTGGTAGGTTATAATCGTTTACTTTCTATGTTATAATTAGTTTATAAAAGTACACATTATCTCATGCTGTGGGGGAGGTTCTATTACATGCGCAAGTGTTCATGGGGTTGCTTCTTGTAGTTTTTAAGCAGCGTTTAAATGTTTTTTGATGCTGTGAACTACATTCGCTTGAATGGTACAGCCTGGTGTTGAAACCATAATGTTTTCCAATACAACAGCTGATGATGGGGCGTCTGTGCCTATTTCACTTCTTTTCAATTGTTTTTATCTTGATGGTAATGTAGATGCCTATCTGTTCCTTTTCTCACTCATTCTTTGGAATTGTTACGTTCTTCAACAAATCGATGTTATTCCTAATTGTGGGTCTAACTATTTAGGACTCTTCCATTGTCTAGTAGGGGACTAGAGATCTCGCTTGACTGTTCCTGTCTTTTTTATGTTAAGCTTTATAAGAGCCATATATTTAGCAGGATCTAGGTCAAGGTTTTAGTTTAGAATTCGTGCGGGTTCATAAGAAATTAAGTGGTTTACAGGGTTAGGTATTAGCTAGGGATTAGATCATGGTGGATTTATGACATGTATGTGTATAGATATGCATACACACACACACACACATATGGTAATGTTTGTTTTTATGTTCAGTTATAATAAAAACAATTTTACATTAATCTGATGGGTTACTCAATATTTTTGTAAAGTACAAATTCATTATTCTTAAACAAGAATATTGACAGTGACTTCGAAGTTTAGGCCAGTTGGATCATCATCTGATGTCTATGTATGTGTGTCTGTGTGTGTGTTTATGTGTGTATGTATACACACACAAACATAAATATGTATGCGGATGGGAGTGTACAGATAGATAGATAGATAGATAGATAGATAGATAGATAGATAGATAGATAGATAGATAGATAGATAGATAGATAGATAGATAGATAGGAAGAAATTGGCACAGTTCCTGACAAGCAAAGTTCAAATCACAGGTTATTAGTCATTCCGAAGCTGTAGTAGAACATACTAAGGTGACATGCAATGATATCAAACCTATAATCACGTGATTGTGAAATGAACTTCTTAACTACTCAGTTTAAACCTAAAGATGATTTTTAAAATGAATTTATGTGGTTCAACAAATGTAAAATACACTCACCTGTCCTCTCTTCCATCTCCTTATCTCCCCTGTCTCCCCTGTCTCCCCTGTCTCCTTGTCTCCCCTCTCCTCCCCTTTTCAGTCTCTTCCTCTCTCCCGTCTTCCTTCCCATCCCTCCTCCACCACATCCCTCTTTCCATATCTTCCCCCCCCCCCACCCTCTAATGACATAAGATTTCCATACAGTCTTATCGGATGCTTATCCTTGCATATTATTCAAAGCGGTCCATAACATCCGGGTGTAAGCTCCATCCAGCTTTGCCTGTAGCTGTTTGGTGAACGTCCAGGCAGTAGCCTTGTACAATATCACTGATTCCATTATGGCGCAGAAGAAATTTCTTTTCAGATCATCTGGCAACGATGAATTCTCTTTGAGACTGTGAGGCCGAGACAACCAAGCCATACTTTCTTCGTTAGACGAATGTTTACGTTCTTTAAGCTTGTGGAATATTATTGAATTGATGTCTACGTGTAACGTGTGGAGCCGTAACGAACTTCTTCACCACAAAAATACACTCACCATGCGTTGGATGAAGATATTGGAATGGAAGGTTTTTTCTTTCACGGCTATAAAACAGATTAATCCAAATAATGTTTTTATATTGTGTATGCATGTTTCTAAGTACATGCGTATGTGTGCGTTCATGTGTGTGTTCGTGTGTGTGTTTGTTGATGTGTACGTTTGTGAAGTCTATTAACAAATGACTGACAACGAAAGAGAAAAGGTTTTTAAAAAAAAGCAGAACAGAAGAAACCTTTTTGCTGTTGTTTGTTGTAATTAATGGAATGGAAACCTCGTCAATTCTTTATTTCTGTATTTTCAATTCTTTTCTATTGACACCGAAAAAAAAGGGGGTTGTTTTGACTTGTGTCTTGTGTCGTTGCCAAATTACACCAAATCCTAAAGACGTACTGACACACGCACACACACACACAAACACACACACACATACACATACACATACACACACACACGCACACACAGACGCACGCACAGATGCACACACATACACAGAGTCTCATAGATGCATATACAGACTCATACAGACGCGTACATATTTGCATACACGCATACAGATGCATACACACATATACAGACATACATATGCGCATGTATGTACACACCCATCCACAAGCAGTCACCAACACACACACACATACACACCGTGTTATTCCAGGTATTTCTTCCCCGTCCCTCCCTCCCACCCAAGTTCTTCTAATACATTCACTATACATAATGTTTCCGACTATGGTACCCACGCCGTAATTCTCGATTCGACCAATTAAATACAAGTGAACCCAATACGGGGTTTACGGATTCTTTCTATGAAATATTTTATCAACTTTTGTTTGTTTAAGAATACATTGAAATTGTTTCAAGTTCTTTTCTCTGGCTGGCCATAAATTTGAACCGTGACATCCACCACCACTGCACCCCGAATACAAGAATATTTTCTGGGATTCTCAGTCTTTAAGTGATCCGAGTCAGTCGTTGAAAATAAGGAAACAAACGCATTGCAAAACTCACAGAACTTACAGACAACTGCTGCTTCCATTTTACCGTTTTGCTCGACTGTGAAACTCTTTTCTTTCTTTCTTTCTTCCTGTTTTTTTCCTCGTTTTTTTTTCTTCATATTCCACGTAGATATCTTTGAAACGTAAAGATTGCTTTCAAATATTATTCTTTTCCCTAAACCCTAATTACACTAATTAGTTGAGTTAATTCCAAACTCATCAGCTACTCAAAGACTAAGTTAACAGCTTCAGACTTTTCTTGCCTTTTTCTCATTTATTTTCTTCATCAGCAAAGCCTTCTTCGTCTCTCACAATCTCTGTTTATGCTAATCCCCCACCCCGTATGCACCACACACACATGCACATCCGATGGTGATACAGCTGGCCGAAACTTAGAAGTCACAGTCAATATTCTTGTTTAAGAATAATGAATTTGTACTTTACAAATATACACCACGCACACACACGCACACACAGACACACACACACACACACACACATACACCTCCATACCCAAACATACAAAACACATTCTTTTAAAATGCATTTATTGCTGTAGAAATTATTTATTTTTACAGTAACGTTCTTTTTGAAATTGATATGTGCTGACACTCGTTATTTTGTTTTGGTTGGAAAGCTGAACGTGTTAGAACTATGAAGGCACTTACGGAGTTACAACTGTGAAAGCGATTTTAGACAAAGGCAGATTATACCATATTAATTTCACGTGACGTTCATTAATTAACGATACTGGAGTAGATTCTATGAACTGTATATTGGCGTTGAAGCTGCTTCTTTGTAATGCTTCCATTATTTCATGAGTAGATATATTAAATACATATTTGATTGATAATTGGTAAACATTGTGCTTTCTCATATTGGTGTTCATGTGTTTAATAAATGCAAACAGTCCATTAGAGCGCGTGCAAATAGGCAGGCAGGCAGGCAGGCAGACAGACAGACAGACTGACAGACTGACAGACAGACAGCCAGACAGACAGACAGACAGACAGACAGATAGATAGATAGATAGATAGATAGATAGATAGATAGATAGATAGATAGATAGATAGAGTTTCTTTTTTATTCAGCGAATTGGTCGAGCCGTAAAAGCGATTTGTACACTAAGCGAGGGGTTCTAAAGTGTACCACGCCGGTCCCTCTATCTTTTGGAAGGCCCAGAGCCTTGCTCTATAGACAAATTGTGCCAATAGCCGCTTACTGGAGCCAAGCGGTATTGTAAGTCAGTTTTAGTAGTAAACTGTTCTTCACAGTAAAGCCGAGGTCACGGAAGTCTATCTTCACTACATCTTCTCTGAAACAAAGCATAGCCTTCAACAACTTTGTTAACAGAATTCTCTCTCCAAGCTGCTTTGCATCACAGCATACAGCAAAGTCTACACTGTGTCGCTTCAGCTATGGAAGTTCTCCAACTCTGAGATCGGATTGTCATGTCACCAACATTACGCAGTGTCTATAAATTCCAAAAGATCAATCTAAGAGTGATGTCGTTTGTTGTTTTTACCGCTGCCGCTCTGTGAAATGTCCTAGTAGCACAGTTTCCTGTCCTGGAAATTAAATGACTGGACGATTTTTAGGCCATTCCCTTCTCTAATCCTGTGGCTGGTGCAGCTGTCATTCGCTCTCAGTCGCCCACGGCTGTATGGATGAGGTGTTGTCTTGTCCAAAAACCTCCAATACTTTCAGAATTGTGCCAATTCTGAAGGAACCAAAACCCTCCCATAAAGTTGCTGGCCTTGTGCCAAAATTTGAAACTATTATTATTATCATCACTATAGATCCAATATTAACGGATACCGAAGACTGTCGGGAATCCAATCTGTCGGAAACTCCCAATAAAAGCTGGCCATTGCAGCGTGTTCTTCTCTCAAGGTGCACATCCATAGCTTTTATCTTCTTGTACTCACTGCAACACGACCGAACAGGAACTTATAAGTAGCATAGAATATCGGCAGATCTGCACATTGTGCCACAGCTACTCTGAGATCCCCTGGAGGCACAAAGCACTCGGTTACGTTGCGTGATTGAGGATGGGGTGAGTCACCGTCTGAGAGAAGCTGAGGGACCGGGAAGCAACAGACTAGCATACTTGTCGGCTGCTTCCCACAGGAATGAGCCAACAGCAGTAACCAGTCAGAAGGATTGAATGTAGTCATACACGAGAAGCGATATATCGTTCGTGTACATACACTTGAATGCATACAAATACACACACACATATACAGTCACACATGCATACACACACACTCACACATACAGACATACACACAATCACACACACACACACACACACATATATACAGTCACACATCCATGTACACCCGATCACGCACACATATACATATTCATGCATTTACATACATGCATACAGCTTACATACGCATGTACATACGCACACACAGCCGTATATAAGCTTATAAAAACACAATCTAACATACATATCGCAGGCGCACGCACACTCGTGCACCTCAGCGCATACATTACTGAAGGCCCCATACGTGAAAGCTTTTTCGTAGCAGGGAATCACAAGGGACGGGGGGGGGAGATAAGGTAAAATAATCATCAAGATGAAAACAGATAAGAAGAATAGAAGTAAAATTTGGCGAACGACTGGAGAGGGAGGAGCGAAAGTAATAGAAGAAATATGTGAGGGGTTCGAGGGAGGGGGTTTCAAGAGACGAGGGAGTAAATGGGGTGGGGGCAGGAATAACAAGACAGCAAATTGGTTAATATAATGTTATGCTGTAGCATCACTATGGAATCATATTATTTAATATAATAATTAGAATACCATTCAGGTGGCGAGAAGCTGGCAGAAACGCTAGCACGCTGGACAAAATGTTTAGCGGTATTTCGTCTGCCGTTACGTTCTGAGTTCAAATTCCGCCGAGGTCGACTTTGCCTTTCATCCTTTCGGGGTCGATTAAATAAGTACCAGTTACGCACTGGGGTCGATATAATCGACTTAATCCGTGTTTGTCTGTCCTTGTTTGTCCCCTCTGTGTGTAGCCCCTTGTGGGCAGTAAAGAAATAGGTATTTCGTCTGGCTTTGTCTGTCCTTGTTTGTCCCCTCCATGTTTAGCCCCTTGTGGGCAATAAAGAAATAAGAAACGTTAGCACACCGGGCGAAATGCTTAGCAGTGTTTCGTCTGTCTTTACGTTCTTAGTTCAAATTCTTCCGAGGTCGACTTTGCCTTTCAGCCTTTCGGGGTCGATAAATTAAGTACCAGTTGCGTACTGAGGTCGATCTAATCGACTGCCCCCTTCCCCAAAATTTCAGGCTTTGTGCCTAAAGTAGAAAAGATTATTATTATTATTATTATGATCTTTTTATTACTTACTTGTTCCAGGCATTAGTCTGCGGTCATGCTGGAGCACCGCCTTCAATGATTTTTCGTCGAGTGAATCGATCTCAGTACTATTTTTTAAGCCCGGTACTTATTCTATCAGTCTATTTGCCGAACCACTAAGATATAGGTCGTTATCAAATGGTGGTGGGGGACAAATATAGAGATACGGACACACACACACACACACATATACACACATGCATGCATGCATAGCATGCATAGGTGTGTGTGTGTGTGTGTGGTGTATACGGGATGAAAGACGAAGAAGGCTTTGCTGAAGAAGAAAATAAATGAGAAAAAAAGCAAGAAAAGTTTGAAGCTGTTAACTTAGTCTTTGAGTAGCTGATGAGTTTGGAATTATCTCAACTAATTAGAGTAATTAGGGTTTAGGGAAAAGGATAAAGTTTGAAAGCAATCTTTATGTTTGAAAGATATCTACGTGGAATATGAAGAAAAAACGAGAAAGAAAGAAAGAAAGAAAGAAAGAAAGAAAGAAAGAAAGAAAAGAGTTTCACAGTCGAGCAAAACGGTAAAATGGAAGCAGCAGTTCTCTGTAAGTTCTGTGAGTTTTGCAATGCGTTTGTTTCCTTATTTTCAACGACTGACTCGGTTCACTTAAAGACTGAGAATCCCAGAAAATATTCTTGTATTCAGGGAGCGGTGGTGGATGTCTATTCGGGGTGCAGTGGTGGTGGATGTCACGGTTCAAATTTATGGCCAGCCAGAGAAAAGAACTTGAAACAATTTCAATGTATTCTTAAACAAAAGTTGATAAAATATTTCATAGAAAGAATCCGTAAACCCCGTATTGGGTTCACTTGTATTTAATTGGTCGAATCGAGAATTACGGCGTGGGTACCATAGTCGGAAACATTATGTATAGTGAATGTATTAGAAGAACTTGGGTGGGAGGGAGGGACGGGGAAGAAATACCTGGAATAACACGGTGTGTATGTGTGTGTGTGTTGGTGACTGCTTGTGGATGGGTGTGTACATACATGCGCATATGTATGTCTGTATATGTGTGTATGCATCTGTGTGTGTGTGTGCAAATATGTACGCGTCTGTATGAGTCTGTATATGCATCTATGAGACTATGTGTGTGTGTGTGCGTACGTGCTTGCGTGCGTGCGTGCGTGCGTGCGTGCGTGCGTGCGTGTGTGTGTGTGTGTGTTTGTGTGTGTGCGTGTGTCAGTACGTCTTTAGGATTTGGTGTAATTTGGCAACGACACAAGACACAAGTCAAAACAACCCCCTTTTTTTTCGGTGTCAATAGAAAAGAATTGAAAATACAAAAATAATGAATTGACGAGGTTTCCATTCCATTAATTACAACAAACAACAGCAAAAAGGTTTCTTCTGTTCTGCTTTTTTTTTTAAACCTTTTCTCTTTCGTTGTCAGTCATTTGTTAATAGACTTCACAAACGTACACATCAACAAACACACACACGAACACACACATGAACGCACACATACGCATGCACTTAGAAACATGCATACACAATATAAAAACATTATTTGGATTAATCTGTTTTATAGCCGTGAAAGAAAAAACCTTCCATTCCAATATCTTCATCCAACGCATGGTGAGTGTATTTTTGTGGTGAAGAAGTTCGTTACGGCTCCACACGTTACATGTAGACATCAATTCAATAATATTCCACAAGCTTAAACAACGTAAACATTCGTCTAACGAAGAAAGTATGGCTTGGTTGTCTCGGCCTCACAGTCTCAAAGAGAATTCATCGTTGCCAGATGATCTGAAAAGAAATTTCTTCTGCGCCATAATGGAATCAGTGATATTGTACAAGGCTACTGCCTGGACGTTCACCAAACAGCTACAGGCAAAGCTGGATGGAGCTTACACCCGGATGTTATGGACCGCTTTGAATAATATGCAAGGATAAGCATCCGATAAGACTGTATGGAAATCTTATGTCATTAGAGAGTGGTGGGGGAGAGATACGGAAAGAGGGATGTGGTGGAGGAGGGAGGGGAGGGGAGACGGGAGAGAGGAAGAGACTGGAGAGGGGAGGAGAGGGGAGAGAGGGAGACGGAAGAGAGAAGGACAAGGAGAGAGAGGAGAGAAAGGTAAGAGAGGTGAGAGGGGAACGAGGGAGAGAGTGGAAGATGGGAGCGAGCGAGACAGACAAACAGACAGAGACGCATGCGATTTAATGGACATTTCCGGAGAGCTAAGCAAGAGTCCATGGGTGAGATACTGTTCTGGACAGCCCGACATGGGTGTACATGGGTCGAGAAATGCCGCCTTCAACCCTATCCAGACGAAAGATGATGCCCTGCCGATCTTCCGACACTGCGGAATATTAATGGAGAATGGTGTAATCGATTTAAGCAAATCGAAGCTGATCTCGTTGAAATAAGAATTGACAGGCTTTGTACGTCATCTTACATGGGTCTAAATGTCTTGGTGGTGGGGCGGGTGCTGCTTCAGTCGCCGACCACTCATCCAGGGAACAGTTCCTCCTCGTTTACATGGTACCAGTGATGCTCATCAATGAGTATACATACATACATACATACATACATACATACATACATAGTTATATATATATATATATATATATATATATATATATATATATATTATATCATACCGTGATACTGTGTGGACTAAGATCCCCGTCGACAGGACACTGGTATTTATAAAGGGTTAAACTTTTTTCGGTATGCAAATTATGGACTCCTTCAGAGATTAACTGCTGCATTTGTTGAGTATATAAACAGTTTGGCTCCTTGTTTCTCTGGAGATTGTCAGAATGATGTAGACGCTTCTGATGAGAACCCAATATATATATACATATATATATAAGAAATAATTAAGATTCAGTTGAATTAGGTAGTTAAGTTGAGTCACCGAGTCAATCGGTATTATCCGCATATTTCGAAGTAAGGTGAATAAAATCAAATAAGTAACAGGATGTCAGGAATTAATGCAATACGACAGTTTCAAGCGGCTCCATTTAATTGAACAATGCAAGTATTACATCAATTTAGATACAGTGCCATCTTCAGTTGCAAACAATATGGTTTTTCAACAGACAAGATATATTAATATAATTTTTCTCAAATATTTTATCCAAACTAGAGGATGAATTCATGTTGCCACTATTGCAGCAAGAATAAGCTAAGAGAAAAACAACTACAATTTTGAAGTGCCAGAAATGGATCACAGTGGGGGTCATGGGATTGTAATTCATGTCTTTTTTTATCTACCTTCTTATCACCATCAAAAGCTCTAAGGCTAGTAGACTGTGTTTATTGAGGATTAAGAGCATTATAAGTTGGCAGTTCAGAGCTGGTTGCTGGTCATAAATAGATATTATTAGATGTTCTCCCTAATCTTAATTTCTTATGGCCATAAGTACCCCTTACTACATAAAGAAACAACCTTTAGGAGTCAATTAGACAGTAGTAGTAAATGCTCATAAAAAGAGGTAGGGTAAGGTTGAGATTATTTTCATTTAAAGGGACCTACACTATGAAACTTAAGACTCTATAATGAGATCTAGGAAAACATTAAGAGTACATCCTCTAGCTCTGATATTTGAGAAAAATTATATTAATATATCTTGTCTGTTGAAAATCCATATTTTTTGCAACTGAAGATGGTACTGTATTTAAATCGATATAATGCTTGCATTTTTTCAATTAAATGGAGTCGCTTGAAACGGTCATATTGCATTAATACCTGACATCCTGTTACTTATTTGATTATATATATATAAGCAAAACAATGAGGCATTGTTTTTGTTATCTATATTCTAACGATGGAGCTTTGTATCTTTGTTAGAAACCAGCTCCTTCCTTAAAGGAAGATTACATACAATGAAAAATAGAAGAGAACATACATACACACGCACATACATACACACGCACATACATACACACGCACATACATACACACGCACATACATACACACGCACATACATACACACATTCGTACATACCTGAATACACACGCTTACATGCACACACACACACCTACATACACACATACAAGATACATTTTCCCTTAAATACACGTTACCCTTTTTCTGTGGGAAGTAGTTCCCTTTTGTCAGCCTTTCTTTCTATCTTTCTCTTCTTGCCGTCACTCACATCCAAAACCCTTATCTCTTTTCTATCAATAATATTTTCAAAGAAAATGTCAATATTACCATATTGCTTCCTGGAACTTCAACAAATCCTTTGAACACTATCTCAAGGAATTCCGCCATTCTTTCGGTAACAACAATTCATTGAAATCATCATTGTCGATTCTCAATTTTCTCTTTCATCTTTCGTCTTTTATTTATTTTATTTTCTGGTTTTATTCTGTTTCCACGTCCATTGAAAAACCTTCGCTCCGCCCATAATCTTCCTTGTCTGCCAGAAATTCTTTGTGGTTCTTTCAGTTCTTCAGAGACATTTTCCTCTTTCTTTATTTCGTCTAAAATTCCAACAGAAACAGAAACTAAATCCATTAAATGGCCATACACAAAACAATAAAAATAAAACCCAATGAATTTTTTAGGGTAATTTCTGCAATTACGATGATTCTGTGGTAATTTCTGCAAATTTCCTTCTTTCAGGTTTATTTCACGTCCAATCTTCTCGTCTGTTTCATTCAGTGACACACACTCATAGCACCGACTACGTGTTGAGTCGTTGTGCACTCTCGGTGATTAAATGTCTTGCTTAGATGTACAATATTACATGCTTATCATTTATAGCTTTACATCTACTTCGAGATCCAATTCCAACAAAATAGAATTAGTCCACGTTCTCTCATGTGTGTGTGAGTGTGAGTGTATGCATGCATGTGTGTGCGTGCGTGCGTGTATGTGTGCGCACGCGTATGTAGTATATGTGTGTTTTCTCTTCTGTTTTTAGTCATTTAAAATCTTCCTCTAAGGAAGGAGCTCTTTTCTAACAAAGATACAAAGCTCTATCGTCGGAATGTAAATAACGAAAACAATGTCACATTTAAAAAGTCTTGCATATTTTTACTGTTCCGCTTACTGACTGTATTTTGTAATGTGTGTATACATGTCATTATTCAGTTTTTATTTCAAGATTCCTTATGTATGTATGTATGTATGTATGTATGTATGTATTTGACAGAGGGCGTTGCTGTTCGAGCTTCTACAATATGCCAGACCAACCAATTTCCGGTGTCTGTTCCGACCTCTCATATAATATAGCTTCATTGCCGCTTCATTTACGCGTTCGCTATTTTTTTTTTGTAAATTATTCTCAAATCTACTTTAGAGGAGCTAATAATATAAGATATAAAACGTTTAATGTGAGAAATTTGGTTCACTGGCATCGTTAGTCGTCTGCATTACAGAGTCTGTAGATGTCTTTTCAATGTGCCTAAACGCTTCTTTCATTTCACTTGGAAACTATTGCAGCCTCTGCTGTTTTAACACAACTAATATGTAGTTCCTTATTTATAGTCAGACCATTCAACCGAAAGAAGTTTCAGTCATATAATGCCATAACTTCATTATCCTTCGCTCTCACCGTTGGTTTTGTCATTTTTATGGCCAGTTTAGCAGCAAGTTCAGCTTTCTATTTAGTTGTATTAAATCTAACCTAATTTCTGGTGAAAATGTTATTACTCCTTCTCCGATGACTGATTTATTATCTCTCTTAACACATATCTATCACATCGCAACCTACAATAGCACACAGCACATTTTCTTCGGATTCAGGGAAGCCACGTACTATATTGATAATCATTTTATGGAACTACTCTGTTGCATTTAGTTGCATCTGACCAGCTCAAACTCTTGGAATAGACAGTTTCTGAATATATAATTCCTTGTGAAATAATAATATATAAAGCTTTTTAATGGGATCGTAGTTTACTGCTTAATCTGTATCACGTTTCTGTCCAGTGCCGTTGATCTAATATTAGGGTGAACGTTAGAAATGTGTGAATGCTTCCATTAAAGTTATTACTGGAAAGTGATGAAACGTGGAAATGCTGTAGAGTGATGGAGTCCAAGTTATAAAGTTTGGAATCCTCTCGCACAAAGGAACCATGTACTGAGGTTTGCTTCTGTCGTCTACACCATTTCGCCACAATTAGTAACTATGTCAGGAATCAATAACTTTCTTATGAAAATCAGTTTTTAGACTTCAACTCTTTCAGGTCATTCGGTCCTCGTTTTTCTTTCTTTCTTTAATAGTTTCCACACGTTCCCAATATTTCATTTTATCCTACACAATGTTCTATAAATCTATATCATAACAACTTATCCAGTTCTTATATTAGTTCATCTCTATAGATTTGTGGATTTGTCTTCTTTCTCAATACACATCGCAGAAATGTCATTTGATGCCTATAACGTTTCAAGCTCCTTTTTTAGTCGCCACATCAAAAACTAAAACTACGAAGGCAACATAAGAGAATTATTAATAGACATAATTTCCAATATTCCCAACCAAGTTAGGGCATCCAATTCTTGTTGTTTGGTTTTTTTTTTTTTGGTTTTTTAATTTTCATAGCATTTATTTTTGTTGTTTTGGGGGAGTTTCAAAACCTGGAAAGAAGAAATGTAAATTGGGAAATTGCTCGTTCTTGAGTCGAGATTTTGCGGTGCCCTACCATTTCCACAAAGGATTTCATAATGACTATTGCCGTTCTATTCCTTCGCCGCAGGAATGGTCTCTTGTAAAGACAGCAAAAGCAAAAATTACTCCCAACTTTTTTTTTGAAAATCGTAATTAACAGAAAATGCGAAAAATAGAGTCAACGTCGTTAGATACATCTAAATATAGTTGTTGCTGTGAATCAGGAGTGAGTGTCACATTTGGTATTGATCTTTGGATCCTCACTAGGTCGGCGAGCTGGCGTAATCGTTAGCATTCCGGACAAAATGTTTAACAGCATTTTGTCCGTCTTTAAGTTCTGAGTTCAAAATACCGCCGAGATCGACTTTGCCTTTCATCTTTTCTGAGTCGATAAATTAAGTACCACTTGAGTACTGGGTCAAATTAATCGCCTTAGTCCTTCCCCCCGAAATTGCTGGCTTTGTGCCAAAATCTGGAACCAATATCTGAATCCTCGCTATGAACAGATAATGCATACAGCATCGAGTAAATTCTTCAAACTTTCGGCTTTGGGGTTTATTTAAATTCCTGTTTCTCTTTGTTTTGATTTTTTTCTTCTTTCTTTCTACATAATATTACTACAACTCTTCTTCATCCCCATCACCTTCCCATTATACATCACTCCCACCACCACCACTGCACCTACACCTCACATTTTTTCACTATATCGCTCTCTCTCTCTCTCTCTCTCTCTCTCTCTCTCTCTCTCTCTCTCTCTCTCTCTCTCTCTCTCTCTCCCTTTTTCTCTTTCTCCCTCTCTCTTTCTCTATTTCTAAATACTTAATATTCTGGTATGATAGCATCACCTCAGGACGGAAGTGACTCTTACTTCTGCCAGTGAAGGCAACCCACGTAGGATCTGTGGTGACTCTGAAAAGTAAACGACCGTTGCAGAACAGTGGCGGGTCTGATCCCGGTAAACCGGTTGTTTAGGATTGATGTCACTATGAAACAGCGTGACATGGTTTGAAGTGAGGAATAGTGTCCTAATAAGCCACCCGGATAAATACCATGACCCACTTATAGCAGCGTCCATTCTGTTACGAGTCATTGGATGACGACAAATCGATGCCTTTTTGTGTAACTTCCAACAATACTTTCCACTGAAAAGGGTTGCAGTTTGATAGAAAGGATTCCCAACAGAAGCAGTAAAATGGCACAGCCCTTTCGAGAGGTTTTTCTACTACGGTGCTGCAAAATGCCATATTCTCTCTTTGCCAATTCATGAATGGTATTTCAGTAAACGCAAGATCCGGAGAGGCCCATTAGTGGTTCCTAAATTCCAGATGGGAACCGAACTAAGGCTTAGCGACATTTGTAGTCCTCTTCCTTCCGTACTACTCCTGCACAAATGAAATAAGGAAAATATAAACGAATTAGAATCATCCTAAGTCTGCTATTATCCCTCTTCTATGAAGACATTCTTAAGATTTGGTAACAGCCGGCAATCCACTCGCCTTATTCTCACACAATCCACACATCTATCAGAGAATATCTAAAATCTACTCAACTCACCATTTTCTTCCCTTAACAACAACAATAGATGCTTTCATTTCCTCACATCTGAAGCTTCTTTTCCTCGTTCCTCTAAATCTCTGTTTTAACATGTCTTCATATGTTCCAACCACCCACAACTCCCTAACATCAAAGACATAATATTTAGTACTTCAACGTTTACACCGATTTTTTTTTTATCTGTTGCTCTCCCTTTCTCGCGCAGAAACCAAATATTTTGTCCTCCTCATCTCTCCACGGCAAATTGATATAATCATCACCTTAAATCGTTTATGAACACAAAAAACTCTCCAAATTCTCTCCAATTGTTTCTCATCTCCAAACCCGGTTTTTACAAAATAAGAACTGCCTCTACCCCTATCAGATCTTCATTCAGCTTCGGCCTAAAAATGGCTCACACTCTACATCCACATACTGCACAAGACCTCGTAGTAGGGAAGTTTTCTCTTTTATACAAATATTTTTTTTTTCCTTGTAATACCTACATTTACCTATACACAGTAGCTTCTGTGATATGCTATGTTGTGAAATAAATATTTTAGCTTGATATTTGTCAAAATATTCTAGACATCACAGAAAACCCTTCAGGTGTTTACAGCTTAATTAGAGAGCAAGAGTTTGTGTTTATGGAACCTGAAGTAAATTTGAATATATTGAAAATTTCAAATGTTAGTTTACCAATAATGAGCTCTCATTAACCTGGCTTTTATCCCCAAACACTCGTCACACTAAGATAAAGTGTGTTTACTATATATAAATAAACACATATATGCATACATATATATATATATATATATATATATATATATATATATATGTATATATATATATATATATATATTAATATATATACATAAATATACACATATATGTACATATATAATACATATACACATATATATATATATATATATATATATATATATATATATATATATATATATATATATATATATATATATATATATATATATATATATATATATGTATATATATATATAATATATATATACATATATGTATATATAGATACACACACATATACACATGCATATATATATATATATATATATATATATATATATATATATATATGTACACACACACATATATACATTCATTATATATATATATTATGTAATAATAAATAAATATGTATTAAACTTCAATTAGGCTGTCTTCACATGATGACACCAGCGGGTGGTTATTAATTAGTGTGTGTGAGTCTGTCTGTCTGTCTGTCTGTCTGTCTGTCTGTGTGTGTGTGTGTGTGTGTGTGTGTGTGTCTGTGTGTCTGTGTATCTGTGTATGTCTGTGTGTGTGTGTATGTGTGTGTGTGTGTGCGTGTGTGTGTGTGTGTGTGTGTGTGGATGCTTACAACTATACGGTTGTGTGATGTGATACACGTTAGCTACAACTATACAGTTGTAGCTAACGTGCATCCCATCACACAATATTGTAAGTATAGAGAGAAGAGTAAGAGAGCAACTGACAAGTATGGAATCAGATAATAATTAAGATATAACATCTACCAATAACTTGGATGTACACAACCAAAGAGTTTAAATGTATGGATGCACACAATCCATTAGATGCGTGGAACCGTACAGCTGTCAGTAACTAGACAGTAAATTAAGGGTCAGGACCCCGCGATTAGCTAGACGTGTAGACCGTACAGTATTTTGGTTATATTTATGTTATTTGCATCTGTCTTTCACACATTGAAAGACAGCCGAGTTGATAACGAACCGGATCAGCAGCCGAGAGGCCGATGATTTGTGTATTTACACCAGAACAGCCTTGTCTGTATTCAAGACGCTAACGTTTTTAATGGTCCAATTCATCAATCTCTAAGTCTGTAATACAGAGCGATATAATCTATCGCTGTAGGAAGAGACAGCGCTGTGTAACTGACGAGTGATTCTCTTGTTTTCAGTGCCGAGTGAAATTCACACCCACGAGGAAAACCACTTGCGATAGATCAACGTCTCCATTGACAGGAAGATGTATTTAACTATCATTAGGTTAATACCACAGAAAGTAGAGATAAACACCAATCATATAAATTTGGATAAAGATTAGTTTTTGTAAGTAATCACCATAAAATAGTTGATCCCATAATGTCAACGTTTAAAAATTGGTGTTTGTCAAAGCAACGACTGATTGTTTCCACAAAAGATTTCCATGTAAAATAGAGTAAATATGGACAGAGAAAGCGTTAAGACAGATGGTATATACTCAAAAATAGTTTACGCTCTTACCTAACACCTCTACAAACCAGACATTTATCCCCAAATGGTCTTCACAATTAGGCAGAGTATGCTTTTGTGTGTGCCTGTCTGTCTGTCTGTGTGCCTCTGTATATGTGTCTGTGCGTGTGTCTCTGTGTGTATGCGTCTGTATCTGCGTATGTGTGTGTGTTTGTGTGTGTGTCTGTGTGCCTCTGTGTGTGTGTGTGTGTGTGTGTGTGTGTGTGTGTGTGTACGTTTCTCCAAATCTCATGCTTTAGTTGTCTTCCCCTTCCATAGGATATTACAAAATAGGATTTGCAAAATTCATGGTTTTTAGGGGGAATATTAACACGTGTGTTTGTTTCTTCAGGCAAAAGTTGCATTATGGTATGTATGTATGTGTGCGTGCGTGCGTGCGTGCTTGTGCGTATGTATATATGTATGTATGTATGTATGTATGTATTATGTATGCATGTATGCATGTGTGTGTGTTTGCGGGCTTGTGCGTATGTATGTATGTATGTATGCATGTATGGATGCATGTATGTATGTATGTATGTATACGCCTTTAATCTTAGTCATTCAAAATAAATCAATAATTTTTGAAGTGTATAGAATTGGTATAACATTACTTTATAAGAAGAAGAAGAAGAAGAAGAAGAAGAAGAAGAAGAAGAAGAAGAAGAAGAAGAAGAAGAAGAAGAAGAAGAAGAAGAAGAAGAAGAAGAAGAAGAAGAAGAACAACAACAACAACAACAACAACAACAACAACAACAACAACAACAACAACAACAACAACAACAACAACAACAACAACAATAATAATAATAATAATAATAATAATAATTCCCAAAACCACTGAAACGGTAAACCCACAGAATTACAGACCGATAACTTGTCTCCTTGCAATTTACAAAGCATTTACTGCAATAATATCGCAGAGAATTAGCAGACATCTGGAAGAAAATAACCTGTTTCCAGAAGAACAGAAGGGATGCTACAAGGGCTCACACGACTGTAAAAATCAGCTACTGTTCAATAAAGCCATAATTGAAGACAGCCGCAAAAAGAAGAGGCGTCTAAGTATAGCCTGGGTCGATTACCGAAAGACTTTTGATAGTATTCCCCACACATGGATCCTGGAAACACTAGCAATGAACAAGGTAGTATCACTAATTAATTATAAAATATGTAAAGCATTCCATGAATAAATGGCAGTCAGTGCTACAGTTCTCGACAAAAGAGGGATTCATAAAAACCAAAGCCATCCCCATTAGAAGAGGAATATTCCAGGGAGACACGCTCTCTCCACTCCTTAGCACTGCTTAGCACCGACACCCTTATCTGACATGCTAAACAGAACTGGATGTGGATACAACTGTTACGGCAAAACAATCAGCCGCCTTTTATATGTGGATGACCTAAAACTGGACGCTATAAATGATAAACAGCTGGGAACGTTAATACACACAATACATGGATTCACCAAAGAAATAAACTTGAAATTTGGCTTAGAAAAATGTGCCAAAGCAAACTTGAAAAGAGGGAAACTAGTCAAGAGTAGCAACATCACACTAGATAAAGCAAATGAAATAAGAGAATTAGACCAAAGCCAGATATACAAATACTTAGGAATCAATGAACTAGATACGATACAACAAACACATATGAAAGAGAAGATAAGAAAGAATAGCGTAGATGAGTTAGATTAATACTGAAAACAGAGCTCAATGTGAAAAACAAGATAATAGGTATCAACACTCTAGCCGTCCCAGTTATAAGTTACAGCTATAATATTGTTATTGGACTCTAAATGAACTAATCAAAATTCACAGCAAAACAAGAAAAATAATGACAGAATTTAGGATGCACCACCCAAAATCTGACATAGAAAGATTATATATACAACGTATGGAAGGTGGTAGAGGCCTTATACAGCTAGAAAACTATTGCAAAATAACTACCATAGGACTACAGAAATACCTACAGAAAGCACGTGATGAAAATGAAGTTATCTTAGATAAAATACAGAAAATCAGATTACCAAGGAAACGGCATCTTTCCCGACATTACAGGGATGCACATAATGTCAGCCACCAAGGGACATGCTCAACTGGTTAAGGTCAAACAACTGACAAGCAAATCTATGGCACTGAGCAGTATCTTTGCATTATCATTTTTGATGATGCCTTCGGGTTTATGGTCGTACCAATTTTTTGCTCTGTCAAGTCCATACTTGTTGCAAAGTGTCCAATGGACAAGGCTTGCTATATTGTCATGGCGTCTCTTATATTCCTTCTGGGCTAGTGGCGTACATTGACTGGTAATATGCCATACGGTTTCACCATTTTGTCCACAAATTCTGCACTTACCACTTTATTATTATTATTATTATTATTATTATTATTATTATTATTATTATTATTATTAAATTTAGAAGCATAGCCTTTGGTGAGATTAATGTTCAATTTGAACCTGTATTGGCAAATCGTTGGCAAAGAGAAGGTCCTAAAGATTTATTAAAGTTATAAGAAAGACTGACTGAGAAGACAATGTTTAGTGCCGGGTTTGGCGGCCAAATTAATTTGCTGGTTTGAAATACAGGGGTAGGGGGTTTCTCGGGTGTTGCATTGTAGAAAGAGGTGAGAAGGTAGATAAAAACCTTTTGAGTTTATTTTTCAATTTAACATTAATGGGAATCCTTCCAGAGTGCAAAATATGCATTATTCGAGCTGGCAGAATCGTTAGGACGCCGGGCGAAATGCTTAGCGGTATTTCGTCTGTAGCTACGTTCTGAGTTCAAATTCCGCCGTGGTCGACTTTGCCTTTCATCCTTTCGGGGTCGATAAATTAAGTACCAGTCAAGTACTGGGGTTCGATGTTATCGACTATCTCCGCCCCTCAAATTCCAGGCTTTATGCATATAGTAGAACGGATCATTATTATTTCTTTTTATCACAGATTTTATTGGAACTCCTGAAGTTTTACATGCGAAACGGGATTTCTACCTGATGCCTACGGTACCATGCTATCAGTTCTTTTCAGATATCTAATACTCCCTTGATTATTCTGGGTGTACCAAGGAGGCAAACCATTTGTAGCATTTCTACTGGGCACTCTATTCCAATTTCCTTTATATTCATCTTGATGCCTTCTGATACTGTCCCCAAAGACCCAACAATAATTGGCACCATCTTCACCTTTTTCATTTTCCATAGCCGGGATATTTCGTACTTAAGAGGGTTGTATTCATCTATCTTTTCGCCTTCCTTCTTGGCTCTTCGTAGGTCAAAGGGATATGCAACATCAACTATATAGCATATATGGTGCATCTTTTCTACTATCACTAAGTCCGGTCTGTTATGCTCAAGCACCTGGTTTGGATTGGGAAATCCCAGAGGATCTTGCTAGTCTCCAACTTCGCCACTCTCTGTGGTTTGAGCTCATACCACGTCTTACCTCTCTCTAGCCCCCACTTTTCGCTCAGTTTCCAATGTAGCACTTTAGCTACCTGATCGTGTCGCCACAACTTGTAATAAGGAATAAGTTTGTTATAACCATTTCAGCCTAAAGGCATCACCAATTTATTCAGATATCTTTGAAGAAGTCGGTGGGGGCTTGCAATCAGGCGAAAGGAACCAATGCTCTGTTTGACTCAGTGAGTCCGAGTGTTTAATCCAAATCACAACACAACGTTTTCAGCAGAATAAAAATTTACGAACGGTGTGTCACGTATCTGTGGTTAAGCTTCTTGTGCTCAATAACTTTTGTACTCTCTGTACTCAAAAATTTCTTTTAATCGACATGATACAAAGTCAAAAATAATCGATTCTAAATCATTTGAAACGGAATTTTACTTTTTTGGTATAAGTCTTAATATTTAGTTTTAAAAACTATAAACACAAGAGGACTAAATATTGACTTATTCCATATATTCTACAATTCTTTTGATTCCTCTTTCCCTCCAGATAAATCAATTGAATCTTCTTTAATATATTGTTAACAATTCCTTTGTTGGTGATCAATAACTAAATCTTTACAAGATTCTTTTCAGATATTTTCTTTTAACAATTATTAAAATATTTCAACTTAACAGCAAACATTTTTTTTTCTTTCGTTTAATCGTCGAGAGAATTCTTTAGATGCAGAAAGGAATTAGTTATTAAGTAAAATTTTATTATTGAAACCATAGAACGATTTATTCTTTAATGGTTTCAAGGGAAACGTTGAAGTTACTGGTTGACCCTCATCAAGTGGAAACCCCAGTGGCTGAGTTTCATTTCTTTAAGATTTCGCCTCTCCAGCACACATTCACAACACTTTGCCTTAACATCTTAAACTGTCGCAGACGTTGTTCCATCTTAAATATGGATGTGATATATTAACTGGAGTCGAAACTAGATAATACGAACGAAACAAACCAACCTGATCTGTATAGGAAATGGTAAAGATGCTATTATTTGGCATTTTATTACTTTATGTGTGAAATAAGGCGGCGTGACAAAATGTTTACTTGTAGCAAAATGCTTAGTTGCGTTTCGTCCGTCTTTACATTCTGAATTCAAATTCCGCTGAGGCCGACTTTGCCTTTCGTCCTTACGGGATCGATGAAATAAGTACCAGTAACGCACTGGGGTCGATATAATCGAGCATCACCCCCACCCACAAAATTTCAGGCCTTCTTCCTATAATACGAAGGATTATTTATGTGTAAAATGCGGTTCAGTTGTCACAATGATAAGATAAAGAAGATATTATCTAAATAAGAAACCAAACCCTAGATAGGGATGGGCAAGCAAGGAATTGCAAATATACAAACAAAAACGATTGAGACAAAAAAAAGAAAGCCCCTACGCCTTCCCTCGACCCTCTAGAAATAGTAGCATAATATCTCTTAAATCATACTATCGAGTGTTCTTAAAAAAGTAAGTAAGAATAAAAGCTGAAGAATGTGGTTCTAGATGTACTGAGAAAGGCAAGAGGATCACGGCTGGAATGCCTTAAATGGTAGATCCGAACGGTTAGCACTAACTTGGAGCTTAACAGCAACCATAAAAATATTCTCAATTTTGTGAAAGACTTAGAGAAGAAATACCAAACGAGGAAGCAAGAACTTAGAATGGAGTAATGTCAGGGAAATCTTCACGAAGACCAATGTTTTAGTCAATACAAAAGAAACTAGAAATCTACTGACATTATTATTAAGTGAGAGAGCAGTGCATACCATCAAAGTGAGACTGGGGTAAAATATACGAAGCCCAGTTTACCCATCATGACAACCCGTTTGATAAGGGTACACCAGGCACATGCATCACAAACAGACGTGCGCGACATGGTGATCTTATATCAATATAAACATCACATGACCTTGCAGATGGAGCTCAGTTAAAATTTTCTTCAGATCGAGTAGCCCATCCCGCTCAAAAGGTCCCTGAATAAGATTTGTTTAAGGATGTGGAGCGAAATACCCATGTTTCCAAAGGTGAATTATCCAAACCCCAAAGAATTCCTCTCAACAGATGGCTATGATGCTCCCCCACTACTTCTGCTCGTGATCAGAGATGCACATTTCGTCAGCCACTAAGGGACATGCTCAACTGGTTAAGGTCAAACAACTGACAAGCAAATCTGTGGTATTGAGCAGAATATTTGCTGTAACCCATCTTTTATACCAAGACAAAACAATGTACATGATAACACTTCCAATCAGTTAAGATGAGAAGCCATGAGAGCCACTGCTTGGTACAGCATCAGGGTATTTATTATTATTATTATTATTATTATTATTATTATTATTATTATTATTATTATTATTATTATATTTAAAAGTCTACTATATTTCATTTTTGACATTTTTTTATTTAGAATTCCTTGAATTTCTTTATTAGTTTTTTATTACGTTTACAACAATAAATTTCCGATTTTCCTGGTCATATTTTCTGGATTAAATGGTTTAATGGCCTCTCTCTTCATTGCACTTATGAAAATATAGAATTCATTTTCATTCGATCTTGCTGAATACAAATGGGATTTTTCCTGGCCGTTGACAGCAGATTTCTTTCAGCAATTTGAAACATTTGGCAGTGAGTTTGTTGTTAGGCTGCGCCAGATCCCCGCCGAGGTTGCTAAGGTCCAATATGATTAATAATAATAATAATAATAATAATAATAATAATAATAATAATAATAATAATAATAATAATAATAATAATAATAATAATAATAATAATAATAATAATAATAGCAGTGATATGATTATTTCAGTGAATCAATTATATCAATTTTATTCGATTTCTTTTCACAAAAACAACTTCCACTGAAGAAAGACGAAGAATACAATAATGTTATTCTGAATTGGAAACCGACAATTATCCGCTTTGGTCTTTAGAGACGGAAACGAGAAGAGAGCCATTCTAAAGAAATGACACGTCAACTCGATGTCATTAAATCAGAAATACATTTTCGATAATTCTCCTCCAGCTTCCAAGACTAAATGTTTCAAATCTTCCGACCATTCTTATTCATTGACGACCGTCTATCTATTTCGTGTTGTGTCAAAACTTTAATGCAAAACAGAACATTTCATTTTTAAAATTCGCATAACACATCTTCTTTGCAATCATGTGCTGTCTGGCATGATTACAATTTAAAATTAATTTGAAAATAAAATAATATACATAAAACTTTAGAAGTAAAAAATCGTTTTATTTTTAAATTTCTTTTCACATTTTTTATTTTGCTTATTTTCTACTTGTTAAAGAATTGAAACATTGAAAAAAATGATCTTCAATGCAGATTCTTTCCATAGAAATCTTTTAACTAATGACACAGATTCTATAGAGATGTAAGAATTGTTCACATTCAGCCAATTTATTGGAAATGTTTTCACTCTAATAAAAGAACAGCCATTATTAGTTTCCCGTTTTTGCAGTTGACTGGAGGAAGAAAAACAACAACAACACTATGAAAATAATCCTAGTTAACGAAATGAATAGATTTGGTGCTTTTCATGTTGAAATTCCCGGTTTTGGAGTTTTCTATAAATACAGAAAACAACGTAGAAAGTGGTCACGTGATGCTGAGGTTATTGTGGCGCTTCTCTGTAGTTCACATTTCTGCTTTAAGTAAAATTAGTTTTAAAACTAACAAAGGTGCATGAGATAAAAAGAAAAAAGATAAGGATAAAAAAACAACCAAAAATGCTATATATCTCCAAAGAAAACGAGGCTCCGGCAGGGTGGTGGATGAACCCTGTTGTGTTCTTTCACCACAACTTTCTCTCACTCTTTCTTCCTGTTTCTGTTGTACCTGTATTTCAAAGGGACCAGCCTTGTCACACTCTGTGTCACGCTGAATCTCCCCGAGAACTACGTTAAGGGCACACGTGTCTGTGGAGTGCTCAGCCACTTGCACATTAATTAATGTGTATCAGTGAAAATTTCTTGTTGTAATCCTATATATATATATATATATATATATATATATATATATATATATACATATATAAAGCAAGATTTATTCGTGATCAGAGGTGTTCGTAAACCGAGATACTACTGTATTTTAAAACTCCAAACATATCAACTAGATTATGGCTACTCGAAGTAGCCCCCCACTCACCTTCCACCATGGCCTCAAGACGGCTCCGGAACCTGGTGCATGTGTTTCTCATTGTGTGCCTGGGAAGATCTTTGAACACCTCCTTGATATTAACCACCGGCAAATGGTTGGTGTCTTTCTCAAATGTGACCCACACAGTAATCCATGGGATTGCAATCTAGGAAATTAGGAGGTCAGAAATTGGGTTTGGTGAAGTTGAAGAAATTCTCCGACAACTACTTCTGACTCTTTCCAGAGGTATGGCAAAGAGCCGATTCCTGTTGCCAGACATATGACCTTCAAGTAGTAACCCTCTTCAGCCAGACTTTGACCACAATCTCCAGCGACTTCACATAAGCGTCTGAATTGAGCCTCAGACCCTTTTCAAATATGTGGGAATGAATTCTAGCGTGCAGATGCAATCAAAACGCCTGCCCCTTCCAAGTGGCCACAGCTTCGTAGTCTCCGTTGCAGCTGTTCATGTCACATCTTAGTTTCTACAGTGTTCTCAGAGCATTGAGCAAGTCATGAAGTCGGCATGTTGTCACCCGGAGCCAATCGTCATGATGCAGGTAATCTTGCAATATTCAGTTTGCTTTCAGTCCTCCATGTCAGCTAACTTTTATCAAACTGTTCCTGAAAAAAAAAGGCATAAAATATCGTCAAATTTATCCCGAACACTCTGTATACGTACACATACATATATATACATACGAGGAAAATATTAACTGGAACTTCGAAGTCTCGGTTTACTCGCCGTCGTCAGACTGTGGTTTACTGTTCTTTTAGTATTTGTAGTAATCTAAATGAGAGTTATCTGTGATTGTAGGTAGACAGAGGAAGTAGTTGTGTATGGAAAGACAGGAGGATAATATGTGCTTGTAAGGTGTGTGTTGAGAGAAAGGCGCGATGGAGGCAGTTATTCTGGTTAGATAGAAGGATTTTATTATTATTATCCACAATCGCATCTCCCAAAGTAAACAAATAGATCAGTAAATATGGTCTGCAATGCTTTACGACAATGAAACAAAGCACTGCTCACACATCAGTTATTTAAAACATTTTGATATTTAGATATACCAAAAAAAAATTAAAGCGAATGCCATTTCATATTTATCGCTTGAAACAAGTCAAAGGAAGTTTTTGCTAATTAAGCTGATCAACGTGACGAAGGTAAGAGAGTTATATGCACACAAATATATATATGTGTGTGTGTGTGTGTGTGTGTGTGTGTGTGTGTGTGTGTGTGTGTGTGTGTGTGTGTGTGTGTGTGTGTGTGTGTGTGTGTGTGTGTGTATGTATGTATGTATGTATGTATGTAGGTATGTGTGTGTATATAAAGAATATGTATACATATATATATGTACATATATATACACATATGTACATATATATGTATATATATGTATGTATATGTGTGTGTATATGTGTGTATGCGTGTACACACATACACACATATATATATATACATACATACATATATATATATATATATATATATATATATATATATATATATATATATATATATATGCTATTCTTCAAGGTTAGCGTTTTTCGTGTAATGAATATGGAATAATAGCGCAAGTCTAAATATCAAAGACATACATATATCTATGGTGTGAATGTTTGGAAGTGTACAGCAAATTCGACGTATGGAAGCCCACCGTAGACATTTAGAACCATAAATAATTTGGATGTATAGAACTTCATAGCACTTCAGTATATAGAATCAGATTTTACATTAGATATTTGGAAGTTCTGATAAATAAAACTAATGTATCGAAGTACCATGATATATATATCGGACCAGAAATGTGTGTAGAAGAATGTAGTGGTTATATACCGAACCAGAAATATCATTACAAGTATGGAAGTGCATAATAAATGAAACTGATATATGGAAGCCTGCAGTAAATATATCGGAACGTAAATATGGAACTACACATATGAAACCACATATTAGTTTTGGAACCATACAATAACTTATAGGTATGGAACCACACAGAACGCTAGACATTTGGAAACATAGAATAACTTGGAAATATGGAATCACATAACTGTAGGTAGATACGAACTTGTACAGCTTACATGTCTGGAAGAAAACGGTAAATTAGATGTCAGGCAACTCGATTACTTTGATTTCTGAAACTATACGGTAATATTTTTTTTTCTTTTACTTATCAATTCTTTGTTTTGAATCGAAGCCAACACTTCACATATCAAAGTATGAATCTCCGATTGGTTAATATATCGAACCAGCAGCCGAGAAGCCGAAGCTCTCTGTCCGATAAACCGGCATTGTGTTAATGTCTTTTGTAGTTCAGTTTACCAGTCTCTAAGTTGGTAATATACAGTAATATTATTCATTGCTGTCGGTCGAAGCAGCACTGTGTAATTGACGAGTGATTTTGTTTGCAATGCTAAGTTAAATTTGTGTCCACGGGGGAAAATACTTGCGATAGATCAACGTCCTCATTGACAAAAAGATTTATTTTCCATTACATTAACACCACAAACAATAGAGCTAATGACCACCTCTGTGGATTTGGATAAATATTAGCTGTTACGTAATAACCCCATAATAGTTGAAGCCATAATATCGAAGGGCTAAAAAGCCAGTTTAAATAATCGACTTTTACAACAGCACTTTCTCTGTGATACTCTGAGATTCTAAAAAAAATCAGATGAAAGAGTTGACATTTCTTGCAAACATTTACTTAAATGTCGTTTACTTGACGACATATTCGTTCGTTTATGTTTTTGTTACACTTCAAAGCTGCCATACTTTGGCTATCCATTTACTTGAGTCGTCATTTAATACACGTCTATGACTGAGGAAGCCAAACAATTGACATTTTGTCACAGTTACATGAGATTAACAAACTTCTAAATAAACATTTAGAAATTCATTTTTATAAATACGTCAACAGTTCGCTTTCTTTGTCGATTAAGACAGCAGAATGGCAGAGAGACTGATAAAACTATTTTCTATTCTTTAGTTTTGTCACTCGTTGTTATAAGTTCACATCTTCCCATCTAAGTGGAATCGGTAAATTCAGTTGCCAGTAAAGCAGTCGGTCCAACTGTTTATATTCCTCCCCCACCCCCTGGTGTCAAGATTTCAAAATGTCCACCAATGTATGACCGAGAAATAAGTATTTAAACCGTTCCCTGTAAAAGATTGTTCATTTCAAATCATTATTTTTTTAATCAAACATTTATAACTTTTTTGCAATGGATTTATTTTTCTTGAACTTCAATTAATTAACGATGATATGTATAGTTAAGAATTAGTTAATAACATTTTGGTTAATGAATCAAATGTTGTCATTCAAAGAAAATCTTTAACTGTTAATTATAGTGAATTCAGCTGAGAATTCGACTGAAATGGAATCAGGATTGGAAAAATAAGAATTTTTCTCTCCATATCTTTATTTTCAAATAGCATCACTTTCACCACCCTCTTTCTATCATTCAAACAGAAAGTAGGAAATTATGGAAAGTATGGAAAGTAATGTAGTGGACGGCTGTTGCTACAAATTAATAGGTGCGTAGCTAGGGTGGGGCAAGCAGGGCACATGCCCTGGGCGCCACTTTAAAGGGCGCAATTTTGGCCAACATCATTTTCTAATTAAGCTGTTTCTATGCGAGTTACCACTTTTTGGTTGGGTGGGACGCAATTTTGATGCTTGTCCTGGGCGCCATTTACTCTCACTACGTCCCTGTTAACAATACAGTGACAATGTCTGTCCGGAGATAATTTAATCTGACAACATCCAGATCGGAAATGAAGTCACAGCGTTGTTTGAGTAACGATTACAACCCGACAAGTTAGACATATTCAAAAACTGGCGACTGACTCTAAATGATTTTATCTCGCCGGATCTGATGTAGTACAGGATTATAATGGCTACTCAATCTACTCTACATGGAAGGGTAGGTTTGAAAACATTTACAGGCGAGAATTAAGTATGGAGAATGATTATTTGGTCGTCTGTTTCCGTTGTTTGATGACCTCAAGATTACAAGCATTAACTGTTCAACTGTTTTTACAACATTGATTTCTTGTATTTGGCACGAAACCAAATTGATAAAGAAGAAATATTGTTGTTCAATCGATCCCACTTCATACTAGAACTTATTTTACCAACTTCGAAGATGAAAATCAAAGTCGACTACTACAGAAAGTGAATTACAAACGAAGAGGGTCATTTATAAAGTGTAAATTAGTAACCCGGTGTTTTCTTAGTTTTCTTTATCCCACACTCCACCTTGAATATCAGTTAATTACCTGGGTACGCGGGGGTTTCTCACGGTTCCTTACTCTCACTTGCCAGACTTTTCTAGTCTAACAAGAAAGAATATTGACAAAACTCAGGAATATTTACCAGCATTGTTACCAAAAATGTAGCACAAGTGGCTGTGTGGTAAGAAGCTTGCTTCCCAACAACATGGTTCTGGGTTCAGTCCTACAGCATGGTACCTTAAGGAAGTGTCTTCTACCAAAGCCTCGGACAAACCAAAACCTTATGAGTGGATTTGGCGGACGGAAACTGAAAGAAGCCTGTCGTATGTATATGTGAATGTGTGTGTCTTTGTATCTGAGTTTGTCCCCCATCACCACCACCATCATCGCTTGACAACCGGTGTCGGTGTATTTACGTCCCCGTAACTTAGCAGTCCGTCAAAAGAAGCCGATAGGATTAGTACTAGGATTTTAAAAAAATTTGAGGTCAATCCATTCGACTCAAATTTCTCAAGGCGGTGCCCCAGTATGGCCACAGTTTGAAAAAAAGTAAAAGATAAAATTCAGAGGAATAAAAAAAATGCAGATTTGGCCAATGTTTCAATAATTTCAGGGATTCAGTGGTGACTTATACTCTGCAAGTGAAGGGTTTCGGGAGATTAAAATGATCCAGGGTATCAATGACCCTTATTTATTTCATAAACAGAAAATAATATCGGCCTCAACATGATTTAACCTGGAATTTAGTGGAGAAGGACCTAAGCTCTTCAAGGCATTTCGTTTCGACTTTTCTCATAAATAAATAATTCTAAAAGATTATTACCATTTTATTGAATCAGGAAACTGCTGTTAGCTGTGACATCTTGCACAAGAACATTGTGTAGAACAAGCACCGCTGTGTAAGGTTTAGAGAAAACACTGCAGAAATATTTGGTAAAACGAATTATTTCAAAAAGAATTAATATCTGAAAAATAAAGAAGAAATGTGGTCTTACAACTCATTTGGAAACACAAGAATCAAAATCACCAGATATGATTTTAGAATATAAAACAGGCTTCTAAGTAGTGGAAAATTGAATATTTTTTTTACAATAACTTGAAAATTTTGTTTAGAATTCCTTCTTATTAAATTTGGTTAAGATATACGAAAACATTTATTAAGATTGGCATCAAGATATAATAATAATAGGTGAAAAACTTGAAAATGGTTGGCATTCGCTAAGTAAAGAAATATTTGGTTCTGTTTAACGAGATAGGTTGCAGCGGAATAATAAGGAAAATAGAGAAGAGAAAAAAAAACTTGGCAAGACGAACATTTTCAGTTTAAAGATGCTTAAAGTAGATCCAGACAAAAACGAAGAATTCTCATTCTAAATTGTCCTCGAGAAAATGAAGAATAGGTCAAGGATGTAAAACTATCGATTAGTATTTTTATAAAGAAAATGCATTCTCGCTTATATGAAGATCGAATACGGAAATCGATTGTAAAGTCTCTTTTTTAATATATAAATAACAGCCACTTAGTTTGTGCATTTCAGAAAAAAACTTCCTGGCTCTGCTTTGCTGTAATAAGTTTTTTATATGAAAATCAACGTTTGTTTGCGTTTCTTTCAATGATAATAACAAGAGTAAAAATATAGTTCGGTGCTTGAAGGAGTTAATGCTATAACAGACTTGAATGGACGAATAAAAACGTGACTGGGATACAAAAAAAATATCTATTTATTCTTCTTAGCTCAACAATATCTTCATTTAAACCACAATGAAAAAAATATTCTAAGTATTATGTGAATACGAACAGGATTTTCAGAACTTACCATTTTTTTAAACACACACACACACACACACACACACATACACATACAGTCATGCACACAGTTTTTTCTCTCTCTCCATCTCTTTCGCTCTCTCTCTTTCTCTCTCTCTCTCTTCCTTTCTCTCTTTCTCTCGCGCATACACAAATAGGTAGTTCATAGTTGCAAGAAGAAACTCCCCGTAGTATATTCTTCAGTTCTCTCCTCCAAAACTTAATTCCTCACTTTTCTCTCCATCAAATTATCAACCAATAAAATAACTGAGATCGAATCAATTCGATTCGACATTTTTATCTCACGTAGTAGTAGTAGTAGTAGTAGTAGTAGTAGTAGTAGTAGTAGTAGTAGTAGTAGTAGTAGTAGTAGTAGTAGTAGTAGTAGTAGGTGTTACAGTTCTATATTTAAGAGATGAGGAATTATGTACATTATTTACATTTGACGGATATTTGTCCTCATCTTGTTTGTTGCCACGAGAATATGGCGTAGTGGTTAAGAGCGCGGGCTTCTAACTCCAAGATTCTGAGTTCGATTCCAAGCAGTGACCTGAATAATAATAATAATAATAATAATAATAATAATAATAATAATAATAATAATAATAACATCGAAAAATACCTTGGGAATGAGAACCCAGGTTCGAAATCTCCCCAAGACACCTGATGAAGGCTGGAGGATATATCAGCCGAAACGTTGTGTTAACATCAAACTAGATGAGGACAAATATCCGTCAAATGTAAATAATGTAAATAATTATTGGTGTTGTTGTTCCAATTGCTGTGAGGTGCGAAGGTTCTGGAACTAAAAGATCTAACGTCTTCCCGCTTCATCCTAATCTTTCGCTCTTAAAATAAACCTTAACAACTTCGACCAAGGACTAAAATAAAATAAATTTTCTTAGGTGTAGGTATGGCTGTGTGGTAAGAAGTTTACTTCCCAACTACATGGTTTCGGGTTCAGTCCCACTGCATAGCACCTTGGGCATGTGTCTCCTACTATAGCCGTGGGCCCTTCCAAAGCCTTGTGAGTGGATTTGGTAGACGGAAACTGAAAGAAGCCTGTCATATATGTATATAAATATATGTGTGTGTATACATGTGTGTATATATATATATATATATATATATATATATATATATATATATATATATATATATTATGTGTGTGTGTGTATGTGTGTGTGTGCGTGTGTGTGTGTGTGTGTATCAGGTCATCCCATAAGTAATGTTCGGACTTCTTCATTGTCAATTTGTAAACGCTTTAACAGTATTTTAGAATGTCTAATGACATCAAGTAACATTTATATGTATTTGGACATATATCAACTAATTAAATTTCATTTTGCAGGATAATGTAATTGAAATTTCATTAATCAGAGCTCTTTAGACATGGAATAGTCTAAGGAGCATTTGAGGCACATAATACATTATGAGTTTACAAAAGGGAACTCTGCAACTGAAACGACTCGAAATATTTACCCAACTTATGGGCAAGAGTTCATGAATAAAAAAAACTTGCAGAAGATGTTTTGTAAAATTCAGATTTGGAAATTTCAGGCTTGAAGATGAGGCCAGAACAGAACGTCCAATTGAGTTTGATGACTAGCTCGTTTTGGGAGAACTTGAAAAAGATCACGCAGCTTCAGTTGAATAATTGGGAAGCAAGCTTCGTTCATGTCATACAACTGTTCACCGCCATCTTCAAGAGCTTGGGAAGGCCCCGAAACTCGCAAATATGTGCCTCATGAAGTGTCTGCAGCCAGCCGCAAATCCCGAATGGACTTCGGCTCTTCTCTTCGTTCTCGTGGGATAGAGAGGTCACCGGTAATGAAAAATGGGTCCACTACCAAAATGTTAAGAGTCCTAAACATTGGCTTGGTGAGAAGGAAAGGAGCCCAACTACAACTAGAATGGGAACTCCATGTGAAGAAGGCTCTTCTCTCTGTTTGGTGGGATTCCAAAGGTAGCATCCACTTTGAGTTGCTACCAACTAATGCAACAATCAATGCTCAAATCTACTGTCAGCAATTAGAGTTTTTGCATGCTGCTTTGAAGAAAAAAAGTCCCGCTTTAGTGAATCGAGGGGGAGTGTTGTTTCATCAGGACAAGGCAAGATCCCCCCCCCCCCACTCTGCAAAGATCACGTCACTGAAGATCATGGAACTTGACTGGGAGAAAATTGTTCAACCGCATTATTCCCCAGACCTTGCTCCTTCCAATTACCATTTGTTCCGTAGTTTACAGAATCTTTTGGCGAGATTAAATCTCGAAACAACCGAGTAAGTCGAAACTAACCTTTTAGAGTTCTTCTCTTCGAAACCGAAATAGTATTTCACTAATGGGATTAAAAAGCTTACGAGTAGATGGAAAGACGTCATAGATAATCATGGAAACGATATTGATGATTAAGTTTCATTAAAATGTAAAATTCGATCGCTTGTTTTCCTTATCTAAAATCCGGACATTACTTATGGGATGATCTGATATGTATGTGTGTGTGTTATTTTTATGTATATTTGCCCTACCCCTACTTCCACCGCTTGATAGCGGTTCGGCAAAAGATGCTGATATAAAAAACAAAATAAGTCCTGGGGTCGAATTGTTGGACTAAAATTCTTTAAGGCGGTGCTCCAGCATGGTCGCAGTTTAATGACTGAAACGAGGAAAAGATAATCGATAAAAGAAAGATTTAATCTTGTAGATGAGCATCCAAAATGGCTCCGATTAAATCCTTCTTCAACGAAATCCGTTATTGAGAATTGCTAGTAAAGTGAAACAGGGGCGTCGATCTATTTCAATAATACATTTACAGCCATTCGTCTGTCTTTACGTTCTGAGTTCAAATTCTGTCGAGGTTAACCTTGCCTTTCCAACTTTCGGTGTCGATAAATTAAACACCAGTTGCGTATTGGGGTCGATCTAATCGACTGGCCCCTTACCCAAAAATTTCGGGCCTTGTGTCTAGAGTAGAAAGGATTACATTTACAGTTATCATAATGTATATTGTTTTGTTTTTTTGTTTTGTTTTTTTGGGGGGGGGGTTCTCGTTTCTTTGTTCTTTATAGCCAAAAGACACGGTTTTATATTAGTAACAATGTTCTTGTCAACATTTATAAGATTTTGTCACTGTGAAATATTTAAATAATATAACAAAGTTCATATGTTTTGTGCAATATATATACATACATGCATAGATAGATAGATAGATAGATAGATAGATAGATAGATAGATAGATAGATAGATAGATAGATAGATAGAAAGATAGATAGATAGATAGATAGATAGATAGATAGATAGATAGATAGATAGATAGATAGATAGATATACATGTATGCACGTACTTATATATATACGGATATTTATATATATATATATATATATATATATATATATATATATATATATATATATATATATGTCTATATATATATATATATATATAGATATACAGGGCAGGGAATCGTCAATTAGTAATAAAATTAATAATTAACAATTTTGCCGGGTAGCTCAGTATGAAAAAACCTTTTCGGTAAAGCCATTTATAATCATAAATATATAGGGATTAGCAGTATCCTGCTTCTCCAACATACTGAGAATTCAGAAACAGCAGCCAAAGTCTTTTGTTCTGTGTGTACCATGAATATCGCTATCAATTAGAGAAAATTTTGTAGTTTTAGAATCAGTAGTTCTTTGGCTGCTGTTTCTGAATTCTCAGTATGTTGGAGAAGCAGGATACTGCTAATCCCTATATATTTATGATTATTATTATTATTGTATATATATATATATATATATATATATATATATATATATATATATATATATATATATATATATATATATATATATATATATATATATATATACTCCACAAATGACAGTTGTCAATTGTGGAACATGACTGTCACTACATAAACCTGATGATTGCGTAACACATGAAAGTACTAGTTTATTTCAATATTGTAAATTGTAAATTTGTAAAATTGAAAAATTGTAAAAATTGCAAAATTGCAAAAATTGCAAATAATAAAACAGGAAAATCAGACTAAGTAGGAATTTTATTGATTTGTTCTGTACACAGAACAATATATATATATATATATATATATTAACATTTGAGGGCAGATTTATGTCTATAAAAAAAAAAACAGATATATAATAACAGACAACTTTATCAAAAAATGCTACGAGGATGAAAATAAACCTTTTCTATAATGTTATTCAAAAAAGCCACCTTCAGCTTCAACAACTGCTTCGATATGAGATCTAAATCATCTACTTGATCGAATCAAGTGGTCCTGGTTCATTTTGGACATTACTCTGACTATGGCAGCTTTCAAAGAATCTTTGGTGTTATGGGCATGTTCATCGACCTCTCTCTCAACAACGCTCCACATGTAATAGTCCAATGGATTGAGATCTGGGGAATTAGGAGGCCAAATGTTAGGGGTTATGTGATCATGAAAATTTTCAGCCATCCATTCCTGTGTTACAAGAGCTATGTGTGATAGTGCAGAGACTTACTAAAACACATATGGCTTTCCATTGTATACACTGTCTATCCAGGGCTTAACAATTATTTCCAGGACCTCAATGTAGGCGGCAGAGTTAACTCTAAGGCCTTGCGGAAAGAAGTAAGGAGACATCACATGTCTTTCATTGCTGACAATCCCTAAAACCATGACAGTTGCAGGAAATTTTGTATGCTTAACACTTGGAACTTCAGAAGGATCTGCACATAACCATCTGTCATTTATTCTGTTAACTCTTTGATCCTGGTCGAAGATTTTCTCGTTTGAGAAAAACCAAATCAAATCTTCTGCTGGATTTTTCAGTTTGTTTAAGAACCTTTTAGATCTGATGTAGTGATTTTCTTTTGCTTCTTCTGACAAACTGACCTTTACTCATTATATAAGACTTATATCTGATGTCTTCGTGGACAACCTTTCTGACTGTTCCTTCTGACACATGGAGATCTTTTGCAATTGACCTCATGCACTTTCTGGGATTGTAATCAATGGTCTGTTGAACTTGTTTGATAAATTCAGGTGTTCTGATGATTTCAGAGTGTTTAGAATGCTTTTTTATGACTTGATACTGATGATACATTTCCATCTTCCGTCTCTAGCACCTTACAAATTTTGTAGACGAAAGGTCTGGCAAATTTTAAAACTCGAGATATTTCTAAATCACTATGCTCAGCCTTTGTAACCACAATAACAGCATGCCCCTTCATTTCTTGAGTAAGCTGAGGGTTTGGCATTATTATTTTCTGAAACAAAAATTATACAGAGTTAGCAAAGAATGCAACAATGACCCAAAAAGGTATGTCCTCAAATACCTTACGCATCCTGCATATATATATATATATATATATATATATATATATATATATATATATATATATATATATATATATTTATATATATATATATATATAAAACATATATTTATACACATAATATTATGTATATTTGTATGAATGTATGTATGAATGTATGTATGAATGTATGTATGAATGTGTGTATGTGTTCGTGTTTGTGTTGCTTTATTGCATATAG
>NC_142933.1:111455544-111478044 GCF_046866305.1 Octopus bimaculoides | reverse complement strand
GCGTTGCTTTTTTTCTTGTTGTCTTCTTTCTCCGTTTTTAATCAACTATATATATGTATATATATGTATAATACAATGTTTATATACCAAAAAGATTTTATAACATTTTTCTAACATTTTTCTGACATAATTTAAATATATACTTTAGCCATGTAACACAAGCCTTCTGTAGTTTTTTCACTCTTATTATCTTTTATATATATATATATATATATATATATATATATATATATATATATATATATATATATGCGCAGGCATGGCTGTGTGGTAGGAAGTTTGCTTCCCAACCACATGGTTCTGGGTTCAGTCCCACTGGGTGGCACCTTGGGCAAGTGTCTTCTACTATAATCTCGGGAAGACCAAAACCTTGTGAGTGGAGAGAAACCTGTCACACATATATGTATATATATCTGTGTATGTGTATTTGTATGGTTTTCCTTCATCACCGCTTAACAAACAGTGTTGATGTGTCTACGTTCCCGTAACCTAGCGATTCACCAAAGGACTGATAGAATAAAAACTAGGCTTTAAAAATAAGTCCTAGGGCCGATTTGTTCGACTAAAAGCCCTCGAGGTGGTATTCCAGCATGGCCGAAGTCAAATGACTGAAACAAGTAAAAGAATAAATGAATTATGTATGTATGTATGTATATGCAGATTTGGCTTACAGACGCAGGCGTCGCTTCGGTAAGAAGCTTGCATCCCAACCACACGCCCGGTACCTTGGGCAAGTGTCTTCTACTATAGCCTCAGGCCGACCAAGGCCTTGTGAGTGGATTTGGCAGACAGAAACTGACAGAAGCCCATCGCACACACACGCACACCCACACACACACACATGCGTATATGTGTGTATGTGCGCGCGAGTGCATTCATGCGTGCACGTGTATGTATGTATGCGTTTTGTGGGGGGGGGGGTATCTCAATGTGTATCTGTATGTATGCATGCATGTAGGTAGATATATGCGAGTGTGTGAATGTGTGTGAATGCATGTATGTATATGGAACATCAAAATTAGTTCCAAACCAAAGAATTTGCCGCCAAACCTATTGTTAGATATTCAACAAAGATTACCGTTTTCCTCCAACGTGCTACGAAGTAAACAAAGTTCGCAGTCAAAATAACTATTTCTTATGCATATTTATTCATATCATTCCTCTTATCTGGCGTTTGCAGTGAATTGCTTCGGAAACTAAATGCAACTTATTCCAGAATCATATTTAACTTGGAATATTTCACTGGTTAATAGTTCTTTCCCAAAAATAACACTTTTTTTAGTAAAATCACTAAAATATTCTTTTATATATATATATATATATATATATATATATATATATATATATATATATATATATTTTTTTTTTTTTTTTTTTTTTTCTCCATGAACTAGAATTTTAATTATCATACAAAGACACACACACAATACATGTGTGTGTGCATACATATATATATATATATATATATATATATATATATATATATACAGAGAGAGAGAGAGAGAGAGAAAGAGAAACATATACATATATATATATATATATATATATATATATATATATATATATATATACACACACACAAATATAAACATACATACATACATATATTTTCTACACACACACGCACACACACATACATATATACATATAAGCACTTATATGAAAATATATATGATAAATGCAGTCTGACGATGGCTTAACTGACCAGCTGAGCCGAAATTTCGAAGTCACTGTCAACAACATTCTTGTATAAGAATAACAAATTTGTACTCCTCAAAAATATAGAGTAACTTATCAGATTAATGTAAAATTGTTTTTATTATGAATGAAAATAAAAACAAACATATGTATGTATGTATGTATGTATGTATGTATGTATGTATGTATGTATGTATGTGTGTATGTATGTGTATGTATGTATGTATATATGTATTTATGTTTGTATATATTATGTATGTATGTATGTATGTATGTATGTGTGTATGTATGTATGCATATATATATATATATATATATATATATATATATATATATATATATATATATATATGTATGTATGCATGTATGTATGTATGTATGTATGTATGCATGTGTGTATGTATGTATGTATGTATGTATATATGTATTTATGTTTGTATATATTATGTATGTATGTATGTATGTATGTCATTCTAGCGTATTGGTTTTATTATTATTCAAAATGTCACTGCTAGAAGTTATATGTGATAGGCGATGAGAAAGATAGGAGATGCTTGACTGGTGTTACTCTGAATTTCTCAATACTTGGTTTGCCATAAAACGTCTGGTTGTCAACAATAGAAACTGGTTGATCCGATAGAATATGACAAATAATAAAACTATTTTCAATGTTATCAAATGCTGTGAGTCGAAGAAAAACTATTCAAAGTGCAATTCTGAATTTCCCACTAACTCCACAAAGACCTAACTAACGATGATAAATTTTTCCATTTCACCCGAGTATTTAAAATTCCCATATACGATAAATTAAAAAAGAAAAAAACATCATCATTGAAAAAGATTTGCTCTAGAATGAGATCAAACTTGACTTTCTTTGATAACACTTACTGGATTTCTTCCTAGCCATTAATTTGGCAATATTTCCGATCATAAAATCATCTTCATTCCAGCTTATCTCGGAGACTTAGCGACACACCATATCTTCTACTCAGTATCTATTTATCCACGAATTAGACGAAAATAGGATTTTCTGCTCCATTCCTTTGCTGCTGCTATTATTATTATTATTATTATTACTATTATCATCACCATCATCATCGTCGTCATCATCATCATCATCGTGCCTCTTTAGATATGTCTTTACTTCATCCACATCGATTCCTCCGAGCCATTGTTTATTGACTGGAAAACTAAGGTTGCGTTCACCAGTGCACTTAATATTCCATTGTAGATGTATCAGTGTGAGTGTGTGTGCGTGTGTGCGTGTGTGTGTGAGGGTGTGCGGTGAGTGAGTGAGTGTGTGTGTGTGTGTGTGTGTGTGTGTGTGTGTGTGTCTGTGTGTGTGTGTGAGAGAGAGAGTGAGTGAGAGAGAGAGAGAGGGGTGTTTAAACTACGACATAGACATGCATGCTACGCAATTATTGCCCTTATTTGTTTTGGTTTTATATTTTGAAATATTCTTGGTCAATCTCCAACATTGTGTCAGAGAGACCAAGATGACATCCACCAAATCACCTTGACTGATTGCGGGTCTCCAAAACAGAATATTTCCTTTTTTTTCTTTTTTTTTTTTGTGTGTTGAATCAGGGAGACAAAGGTGGACCCGTGACCGTTTATTTTTCAGGCTCCCCTAATTGGATGAAAGATGGTGGAAGGAGTTATTCTTAAAACCAGGGACCTGGGCCGAATGCTTGTAACAGAGTGAACTGAAGACCCTCAAAAATCAGTATGTGAGGAATTAACCAGTGGACAGATTAGAACTCAGACCACAAGGGACCGAAACAAACACCGCAAGGCACCTCGTTCGTTGCTCTAGCAATTTTGCTAATACACTGCCAAAAGCATAAAAGACAAAGTTGTCTTCGGCGAGATTAGAACTCACAGTTCAGAGAACCGGAAGTAATACCACAATATCTGGTATCCTATGCCGCCCTCACCACTTTCTCACTTCACCGCCGGATCTTGTTCAAAACGGGGGCACCAGTATTTTCTTAACGAAACACTTTGAAACTTGGGACACTGGTAGAATGTGTCATATAAAACATCTTTTTCTCTTAGTCTTCTTAACAAAAAAAAACGTACATCGCAAGTTATTTCATGTTAAAGTTGTCGTATTTCTGTAATTTCAACCAATGACTGACGTCCATTCAGCCGTAAAAATTAAGTGCTGACTACATAAACAAACGATTCGCGGCGGTGATAAAATTATTATTTCCTTGTCAAAAAATGGCTGAAGCATATTGGCAGTAGCTAATAAACCTTTCTATTATAGGCACAAGGCATGGTTTTTGAGGGAAGGAGCAAGTCAGTTAGGGTTAGGGTTAGGGAAAATGAACACACGTGTGTTGCCTCTCTGCAAAATGTCAGAAGTAATGGAGATTAAATACGCTTTACACCGCTTAGGAGTAACTGTAAACAGCTGAATACTTGTCACTGATTGGTTGAAATTATTGAAATAAGACAATCTTTTACATGAAATAAATCCGAATACAAAAATTTTTTTTCTGTTCTATAACACAAAATAGATAAGTATACGAAGTTTGAAAGTCTTTCGGTACCAAAAACACTGCATAAAACATTAATGAAAATTGGTGCCCCCGTTTTGAACAAGATCCTCACCGCCTTTCACTCTGTTATTTTGTTCCGACGTCACGTGGCAGCAAAAGTAAAATCAACGGCAGCAGCAGCAGCAGCAACAGTGGAAGCCACAGCAACTAAAACGACAGAAAATACACAACAACATCAGACAGCAACAACAACAACATCAACAACAACACCACAAACCTCCCCCAACATATGCCCCCCCCCCCTCCCCGACTCACACAACATAAAGATGTCGCGTGGTGACAGTAACGAGGAGGACATTAAATGGCAAACAGTAACAAATGGAAAAACTATGCCAACCAAATTCCAGGGAGATACGAACAAATGGGGGATAAGGTGCCTTCAAGCAACGATACATCACCACACCCCCAGCAGCAGCCAAATCGGTGCTATCAGCCATTCCTGTCACCACAAAAACAAACAACCAAATTCACACACACACACACACACACACACACACACAGAGGCACACACCAACATTCAGAACACATCTCTCAAACAAAAAAATGAAATCGTTTACTATTCAAACGTCAAAACAAACAATAAAAACTAAGAAACCACGCCAACCCAAACACAGGCCACATACGCCATAATTACATCACATTAACGAATAGCATTGCTTCAAATAAAAATCATTCAAATTTCGTAACACACAGTATTTTAAGAAATAAATGTCCTAAAATGAGTAGAAAATTTCAGGAGAAATATCAGCAAAAGGTTATATAAAGAACTGCTCGTTCATGAAAAACGAAACACTTGTCACTTTATAGGAATAAAATCTTTTCTCTTTCAGCTCTTGTCAAACATGGCAGTGCTCAGAATAAGCAATGTGAATCCACATGGTCTGAGGTCACTTTGGAAACAAGGCTATTTGCTCAACAACCTTAGATCACTAGACATAGATGAAGTAGTCATCAGCAAGACCAGAGTTTCTGATTCACAGCTTCATGCCTAATTTCGCTAGATACGAGATTTTCTTATCTACCAGTCGAACGAGATTGGGAGGTGAAGCTGCTGTGTGCTTTGGAAGGGTTCTGGATCTCATGATATGAACCATATTCTTCGGTCCAGGACGTGAACGGTAATGAAGTGGGTACATTCAGACTTGTAGCTGTCTAAGCTCTGAAGGGGAAGAACAGTCGGATTTCTTCAGATTTCCCTAATGTACTAATGTGGACATGGACAAACTGCAACGCATCATCTAGGTCGTATATAGATAAGGTCAGTAGTTAACGATAAAATAGGTTGCCCACTTTTTAAAATCGTCGTCTACACAAACTACTTATTTGTGATTTGTACTGTTGAACTAAACATGTTATGTGGTGAGGGGCCCGGTTACTGGACGCTAGATGCACTACTCCTTGCGCACCAAGTTTACAGAGACCGTATTAGTGAATTATTTAAGCAGACGTTGAGTGTGGGGATGGTTGTTAACAACAAATGGTGGTTCACCCTGAAACGGGTAACTAGAATAGAATCAGTTAGGTTTAGTAAGGATGTCAGAACAGGAATAAGATAGAGAGAGATTTAGAAACTTTGAAGAGGCACTTAGGAGAGGCATCGCAACCGATGTGTTTGCGGTGTGATTTGCTCCCAGACAAATTCTTCAATGCAAAGCACGAAAGCTGCATTGTCAGAACTAAGGCACGTGTTCTAAGACACGAAGCGACAAAGCTTCTCAATGGGCCCGAGGGACGGAAGCGCAGCGTGACTACAAATCTATAATCCAGTTTTTGGTGGACCACAGTAGACACATGCACCTCAAACCCGGGCAGATGTGCGGCATTTCTGCAGTATTTCGCTCGTCTGAACGGAACAAATAACGGGCTGAAACGCAGAATAGCTTTTAGTGCCTACCTCGACGGCCTATCTTGACTTTCAACAAGAGAAGCAGAATGTTGCGAAAAGCCGACAACAGCCACAGAAATGCAGAAAGCAATGATTGGCTGAACAACGGCGGGGTGGGGGAGGAAGTGGGCATAAATTGCCTAGTTGGGAATGTCTGCCCAATGAGCTTTACTTTCAAATATCAGAGTTGTTTGGAAGCTCCTTGATAGATATCTACTGCAACTGGAAGCAAAACAGAATTCCTAATTTTATGAGTCGAAGAGCAGTGGCATTGCTAAGAAAGAACCCACACAAGAGGAATCAAATAGATAATTCAAAATTTTGGTCAATGTATTAGCAAAGAGGTTGTCGCTTGCCATAGATGGTCTGCGTTACTTCAAACAGATCTTTCAGGACAACCTCCACCTCATGCGATACATCATAGAGAGGAAGTAGATAATCTAATATAAACGGGGCTCTGATCAATATAGATTAGTCAAAATCTTTCGATAAGGTCAACCACCAATAGTTGGTGGCTCTTCTCAAGACACACGGTTTCGGTCCTGCCTTCCGCTGCTGAATTATTGCAATCCACAGCAACATCTGCTCGGTGATTCGGATGAATGGTCACCTATTGGAACCATTCAGTGGCATGCGTTCGGTCCATCAAGGCTGTCCCCTCTCGTCTCTTCTATATGTAATGACTGTAGATCCACATCTGCGGAAGTCAGAGGCTTCAATGCGCATTCGCACGAACCAGGACACGGGAGAACCGTAATGGCATATGCGGACGTCACCGTCATAGTGTCGGACAACATGCACTGCTCTAAGGGAATACGAGGCGGTAACAGGTGCAAAAATCAACCAAGAAAAGTCAATGAACCTGCAGCTCGGCACCTGGAAAGGTCTGTGTCGCCCAATAACGTTGTGGGACGCTAGATGGACCGATTAAATTGCTCCGGTCTGATGCAGTTCAGTGAAAAAGAACTGGCACGAAATGACGAGCCGGGTGGCTAATCTCAGCCAGAAATGAGCCTAGAGAAAACGTTATCCCTGAAAGATGAAGCAGAGGTAACGAACGTATATGTCGTATACACCGCTTGATTGTCGTGCCTTGCCTCAGTCTGACTGGCCACCAGCACTTGCTTTTCCGCTTTCTGTGGAAGGGATGCAGACGCTTTATTTTCTGTCACTTACTGAGTGGAGGGGTGAGCATGGCATGACTAATGATGCGCAAAAATTTGCTGGAGTTGCGACCCCTCTAGCGTTTTGTTGTCGGTGAGCAGGTTAGGGTCGCTGTTTATCAAACTCGCTTTTCTGCAGCTCGTCTTTTTGACTGATATGCAGTTCTGGACCAAACTCAGACCGAGATAGGACGCCTGGTCCCTAGATTGTCATCAGGCGCTCACGGCCCTGGTGGAATTTCCACTTTGGTGTTCTATAGAATTTTAGTGGCGAGCAAGAGCGACAATGTTCTCGAAAAGAGTCTGCGTGCCGAGTTGAGTCAAGTGAAAGATCTGTTCCAGAAGATTTTTCGGTCTGGGGCCCATGGAAGATTTCCAGAAACTTATGGTCTGGCAGTGCTTTTGCGGGGGGAATATTACCGATTTGAGATAAACTCTACAGGAATGGTAGTACTATCAGAGATGCTGGAAATATGTAGAGAGCGACGAGACTATTCTTGCTCACACTCGTCCAGTGCCCGAGCATTGCTGACTTGTGAAGGTATGGGAACACCTGATGTCGCATGTAGAACAGATCCGGCTATCGGCTGAGTCTATTGTGAATATCGCCTTGCTGCCTTCGCTTGGCAGAGAAGGACAAGGAGGGTTTCTTTGTCGGCTGGCCTTAGCGAAAGAGGTTGTATGGTGGACCAGACTGAAATGGCTGAAGACAGACCCCTTCCTCTTTGGCCAAGCCCTCATCAACCTTTCCGAGTTTCAATTGAAAAGGAAAATGAGGGTAGAGAGTGAAGTGCTGCTTTCCAGTAAATTTTTTGAAAGGTGGGTGAGAGTGACAAAAATAATCCTGCTCCGGGCATGCACCCGTCTGTAGATTTGGGAAGGAGGATGGAGAAAGGTACTTGCCCTAGTGGTCAAACTGACCATTGTTTTGTGAGGTTTCCACGTGAAAGCCTTGAAAGTCTCCTGCCTTTTAGGGAATTTTCTTCTTTGAATTTTTTGCTTTTGTTTTTGTCCTTTACCCTCTTCGATCTGATTGTAAAACCTTATCGAGGAATAAAGAAATCGTTGTTGTTATTTTTATAAAGGCGGCGAGCAAGCAAAACGTTAGCAGTCGGACAAAATGCTTAGCAGCATTTTCGTCCGTTTTTACTGCCAGTGTTCGAATTACTCTGAGGTCAACTTCGCCTTCCATCTTTTCAAGATCGATAAGATAAAATAAAATACCAGTCATGTACTGGGTCGATATAATCGACTAGCTCGCTCCCTTAAGATTTCAGGCCTGGTACCTACAGTAATCCCTTGCCATATCACGGTTCACCTATCACGGTTTATTATTTAAGCTTACGTCGATTCCTCCGTGGTGTTCTTTTGCATTCATAATAAAATAAATATATGCATATAAAAATAATTGAAGAAATATAAACAGTACAGTACTGTTTCTACTTCGCGGATTTTCACCTATCGCGGAGGGTTTGGAACGTAACACCCGTGATAATCGAGGGATTACTGTATTATAATAAAGGTAGCGAGCTTGGCAGAATTGTTAACACGCCGGATAAAATACTTAGCATTATTTCGTCCGGCTTTAAGTTCGAAGTTGAAATTTCACCAAGGTCGACTTTGCTTTTCATCCTTCCGGAATCGATAAAATGAAAAAGTAGATCGACAAGGGCAGAGTGGAATAATTTGTATGTTGGACAAAACTGTTTTTAGTACTTGTTCAGTCTGAATATTCGAGTAAATGTGGAGAATTTGTCTGTAACTAACAAGATAGTGGTTAATATTGTTGTTGGCACTCCGTCGCTTACGACGTCGAGGGTTCCAGTTAATCCGTTCAACGGAACAGCCTGCTCGTGAAATTAACGTGCAAGTGGCTGAGCACTCCACAGACACGTGTACCCTTAATGTAGTTCTCGGGGATATTCAGCGTGACACAGTGTGACAAGGCTGACCCTTTGAATTACAGGCACAACAGAAACAGGAAGTAAGAACGAGAGAAAGTTGTGGTGAAAGAGTACAGCAGGGTTCGCCACCATCCCCTGCCGGAGCCTCGTGGAGCTTTAGGTGTTTTCGCTCAATAAACACTCACAACGCCCGGTCTGGGAATCGAAACCGCGATCCTATGACCGCGAGTCCGCTGCCCTAACCACTGGACCATTGCGCCTCCACAGTGGGTAATATTAGAAAGAAGGTAACAAGAAGCTTTGTTTTCTCACACAAAAATTCCATGACAATCATCAAAGTGGTTCCTGTCATGGAATTCAGTTGAGATTATCTATTGGTTTGAAGAAGAAAAAGGGAATTTGGTAGACGGAGAAAATGTCTTGTGGCAACCATTTAATGGTTAGAGCAAGAGGTTTTGCATTTCTTTTAATGGAAGTCGGCGAATTGGCAGAGTTGTTAGGGCGTTGGATAGAACGTCTCTGTTATTTGATGCGAGTTCAAATCCTCGGAAATAACTTTTCCTTTCATCCTTTCGGGATCAATTAAAAAAAAAAAAAAAGGTACCCGCTGTCTAAGGATCGAGAAAGGTAGCCGGTGGTGTCTGTCCTGCTTGTAGGTCATTTAACAGCAACGTCTGTAACTACACTGATGCGAAGGTGTATCAGCTCAACTTGGTAGCCGTTCCTTTCGATAAACACCTGCTGTGTAGATGAAGTGGGGGGGGGGCAATTTTCATTCATGAGCAAGTGCTTACATGATGCGATGGATGGTCAACTTTGACTAATATAGACTCTATTATATTAACGAAGTCACCAATAGGCGTCCGTCACAAAGAAGAGGTTCTTTCAATGATTTGCGGAATGGGTTTATCTTGCGTCCCCCTGAAATCAGTGAAATTACATCAGTGGCTCTCAATAGGGGTTCAAATGACCCTTGGGGGCATCCATATAAGACTTTGTGGATAAATTGGTGCAATCATCAACAGCATTGATTAACGTCCGTTTTCCATGCTGGCATGGGTTGGGCGGTTTCACTGAGGTCTGGAGAGCCAGCGGCTGCACCAGGCTCCAGTCTGGTCTGGCAGAGTTTCTCTAGCTGGATGTTCTTTCTAACGCCAATCACTCCGAGAGTGTAGTGGGTGCTTTTTACGTGCCACCGGCACAGGAACTAGTACGAGGGTTACTGGCGTCGGTCACGATTGGCTGGTGAAGATACGAATTTTAATTTCTTTTATACAATTCCTAATATTTAACTCTAAGCATACAGGTTTTTGATTTAGATACAGCGAATGGTGATCGGGGTCCAGGAAAACAAAATAGGAGTGAAAAGAGTCCATGGGGGGGGGGGGGGGGGGGACCACTGTTCAACATCATTGCGATTTCTCACTCCCCTGTTCCCTACAATCAACCTGGCCCACGACAGATTTATTATTTAGTGGACAGATAGAACTCGCAAAGTCAAAGCGAGAAATTTTATCCTTCCCAACAGCAGTTGACGTTCTGTTTAGCTGGTTTGACCATCTCATAGGAAATTGTCCAGTGGAAGACAGATGGTTAGTCTAATCAGAAAGTAATGCCAAAGAGCAACAATATTTGACTGAAATGGAACAGAGAGTATGAATCTTGCCCATGCATGTTGCTACATCTATCTTTCACTGGTTAAGTTCACCTAGTAGTAAAAGATATCAAGGTGGTGAATTTCACCGATATAAGCAGTAGATGGAAGGTAAAATTGACGATTTTTATTGGTTTCCATTAAGGTTGTGGGTTTACAGCAGAGACAAGGAAAACATTTGAATGAATAAGTAAGAATTTATTAAAATGGAAACGTTTTTAAAAGCATGGAGTGAAAACTTTATTATTTCATTTACTGTCAACAGGGACAGATAAAAAAGAAAATACCAATCTCAATTCATTTAATATTATAATAAGAATCCTTTCTACTATAAACACAGGGGCTGAAGTTTGGTGAGGGAGGAGGCCTAGTCCATTACATCGACCCCAGTGCATAACTAGTACTTATTTCATCAACCTCGAAAGGATGAAAGGTAAAGTTGACCTCAGCGAAATTTGAACTCAGAACGTAAAAACGGACCAAATGCCGCTAAGTATTTCGTCCGACGTGCTTAACGATTCTGCAAGCTCAGCGCCTTAATAATAATAATAATAATAATCTTTTCTGCTATGGGTACAAGGCCTGAAATTTGGAGGGAAAGGGGTCTAGTCAATTACATCGACCCCAGTGCTCAACTGGTATTTCATCGACACCGAAAGGATGGAAGACAAAGTCAACCCTGGCGGCATTTGAACTCAGAACTTGAAGACAGACGAAATGCCGCTAAGCATTTCGCCTAACCTGCTAACGATACTGCCAGCGCCATAATAATAATAAATCTTTCTGTGTTTGGCACAAAACCTGCGATTTTAAGGGGAGGGGGATTAGCCGACGCAATCTCCCCTTCTGGGACTTTATTTTATCAAACCTGAAAGAATGGACGGCAAAACTGACCTCAGCAAGGTTTGAACTCAGAACATACAAATTCGGAACAAAGACTACAAGGCATTTGTTCCAAATCTCTAAAAATTCTGCCAGATCGCCACTTTCTCGAATTTTGTTAATTAAAAAAAAAAACAATTAACAAGAAATTACGTTTGAAAGCTTTTATTCCAGTAACACAAAAACAAATGACATTTCTTAGGTCTAGAGACATCAGAAAATAGGGAAATTAAAAAAAAAAGAAAAAGAGCAGGCGGATGACGCACAATGAGAAGAAAAATAGGAAAGAATCATATTCAGTTTAATAATAATAATAATAATAATAATAATAATAATGGATAAAGATGGCATACACGTTGAGTGTGTCCACTTCAACAAGATGGCAGCAAGAATGAATATAATTTCAAATAATTGTTATTTCGTATTTGTAGCAGAAATGGGATGAAGTTTGAAGGAAGACTGGCCTTCAGACAAGGGGAATAAAGTAATCTAGATTGGGAGGTGAGGATAAATGTGGGTGAGTGAGAGGAGCAAGAGAGAAAATGGTGAAAGTCTTTGAGGATTATGGGTGAGTGGAGATAGAGGTGAATTGGAAGAAATAGAAGGTTAAAAGAGAAGGAAAAAATATTTTTTTAAAAAAAGGGGGTTAACGATCATTTTGTGTGAAGAAAGACGCTGGGTAAAAATGTTTTACAGAGCTTAATGTGAGTGGAGAGATGGAAATGAAGAAAAATTGAAGGATTTCACTAAAAATATGGACGAAATGGGGAGGGGTGAAGAGAAAAAAAGTGGAATAGGTAAGTTGTGGAGGATATGTAAAGGAAGATAGAGAAAAATTGTAAATGTGAAAAAAAAAGAGAAAAAAATTAAATAATTTGAATTGTTTCCTTCCCACCCATCAATCATTCCCAAAAAGAAAGAAGAAAAAAAACACTTAAATAGAATGGTTCCCCTTTTTTTTTTTTTTTTCCCAAGGAAAAAAAAAAACGTCTAAATTTGCAACATGCATTTGCAGATTTTCATTTTCCAACATGCAAATGAGAATTTAAATTTTGATGTGTTTCTGAATGATCTCGGTTTGAAATGAGGAAAAGAAAAATAAGAAAGTAAAAATACTGTTACAAGTGGGTTTTTTTTTTTTTTAAAGTTTTTTTTTTTTTTTCTGTTTTTAAAGTTTTGCTGCCTCTACAAAAAAAAAAAAAAAAAAGGATTCCGAACTGAATCGCAGCCAAAATACTAAAGTATCAACAATTGCGAGTACCAACAGTAACATTAGTAGAGAATGAAGATTAATACTAATGAGGAGGAAGGGAGGGTCCTTCTCATCAGTACGTGTGTATGTGTGTGTCTGTGAGAGAGTTGTGTGTGTGTGTGTGTGTGTGTGTGTGTGTGTGTGTGTGTGTGTGTGTGTGTGTGTGTGTGTGTGTGTGTGTGTGTGTGTGTGTGTGTGTGTGTGTGTGTGTGTGTGTGTGTGTGTGTGTGTGTGTGTGTGTGTGTGTGTGTATAACAACTTAATATTCACAAAAAACAACGAAATTAAAATGCAGCGATAATTTAATAAAAAGAAAACAAATTAGGAAAAGAGAATAACCAACCAACAATTAACTAAATCTGATAATTAAACTCTGATGCTATTTGATTAAATAAAACATGAATATTAAATAATGTTTTCTCGGCAAATTTTGGGCATTATTATGGCGAGAGAGAGAGTCTGTTGTAATGAGCAAATTTACCAAATTAATTCACACTAAACATAAGAGAAAAAAAAAAAACAATCTAAAACATATTTTCAATAAAGAGGCTGACTTGTTTTAAAATTGACGTCAATCAAAACAACTTCAATAAATACAGCTCTAAAACCTTTCACAACAATATTTTCCTTTTAATTGCTATTTGAAAACTTGACTGCTTTTCTGCCGCTTTGTCTTTGCTCTTCTAAGAAACTTCCTTCAGTAGAACTGTGTTAGAAAATGATTGAGACTTTTGCTTTTTAACCTACTCCAAGATATCACATCAACCAAATTACGAACCAAAAGCCTAAATGCCAACGAAACTCATTCACATTTCCTTGCACAATCACAACCAAATATTGATTCCTTTCAACTAAACACAAGACCAATTTTTAAGGAATGGGGGGAGCTGCCTTCACTTCAAGACACTACTGTTAATTCAGTGAGTCGATCCTAATGAGTAAATGACAAAATCAAAGCCACAATGATTTGAACCCTGAAGCAGAAGGTTGGGAAAAGGAAATGTTACAAAGCATTTTGTGCAGTCTCATACTCCACAGCTTCTTATTTCTTTATTGCCTACAAGGGGCTAAACATAGAGGGGACAAACAAGGACAAACTCCACAGCTTCTACCAACATACCATCTTTACACAAACCATTCATTCATTAAAACTTATAATTAGCAAATTCTAATAATATCAACCAACATTCTAACAACACAGGTTCTGAGAGTAGTTCAAGACTACAAGACCTACAAGTCAGAAATCCCAATGCAGAGAGAGAGAAAGAAAAATAGGAATAATTATAAAGAAAGAGGGCCAGAAAAGTTTCATATAATAATAATAATAATCTTTTCTACTATAGGCATAAAGCCTGAAATTATTTTTTGAGGGGGAGTGAGTTAGTCAACCACATCAACCCCAGCACTTAAATGGTATTTATTTTATTACCCCTGAAAGGACAAAAGGCAAAGTTGAGCACAGTGGAATTAGAACTCAGAATGTGAAGACAGATGAAATACTGTTAAGCATTTTGTTCAGTAACAACTCTGCTGGCTCACCACCTTAAGACTAATAATCCTTTCTACTAAAGGCACAAGGCCTAAAATTGGAGGTGGGGAGACTAACTAGTCAAGTACATCAACCCCAGTAGGACAAAAGGCAAAGTCGACCTCAGCGGAATTTGAACTCAGAACGTTAAGACAGACAAAATGCTAAGAATTTGCCTGGTGTGCTAACAATTCTGCCAGCTCACCAACTTCAATTAATAATAATAATAATAATAAAGATAACAGTTGGAGAGTGTAGCAATTACAGTTAAAGAGGGAAATGCATCAAAGACATTTTGTGAAGAGAAAAAACAATGAAGGGAAATAGAATATGAGCTGTTCCGAAATAATGAAGAGAAATTAATTCTTGAAAGCAGTAAGTTGCTAAGTGAGCAGAAATGGTTTTTATTGTCTTTGAAAATTGATAATGTGGGTTTTGATTTGGAAAACCAGCAAGAATTATTACAGATCAAATTTATTCAGAAGAGATAGTGAAAAATTGAAAACTCTATCACACATACTCATGTCGTCTCACACAAAACAAGTAGCATTGCTTTTAAGTCTAGTCTCAGTTTGGCAAATCGTATGAAGAGAAACCACAAATAGTGACAATTATGTGATTAAGAAAGAAAGAAAGAAAGGGAAAAAAATCACTCTAGACCAATGGAAAGAGAAAGAGAACTATTAAGCTATGTACAACAAATTAATTTTGTCTTAACTCAAAGCCTGACAAGATTTGTGTTAATTTAAGGACGACAGATTTGTTCACATAATAAATAAGATATTGTTGTAAAGACAAATAGTGTGTGTGTGTGTGTGTGTGTGTGTGTGTGTGTGTGTGTGTGTGTGTGTGTGTGTGTGTGTGTGTGTGTGTCTGCACTGTAAGAAGTGGAAGGATGAAGGTACCGTTAAATGATGGGTACTATTTACGAACATAGGAAACTATAGTTTTTGTCTCATCAAATAATGACATCATATTAAAGAATTTACAAAATCAAAAAAGTGAAAAATCACTTGAGATCGGAAACTTAAATTGCAAAATTATTTATTGCTTCTTGTGTGTGTGTGTGTCTGTGTGTGTGCACGCGCTATATATGAGTGAAGGAGTTAATGTATTAAATAGAAATTGATAAACAATATTATCAATATTGTGGCTAAAGTTCTAACAATAGACGTAGAAGTAGGGTGGTCGGTGGAAACAACAGAATTGGGACAATCAGTCAGGTGAGGTGGTCGAGAGCCCATTTAGGTTTCAAAGTTAATAGTTTGTTGGAGGGGGGGGGTTGTTGTTGTTTTTGTTTTTTGTTTTTTTAACAGAAAATCAACAGAGGAAAAGAAATATTCATTTTCGATTTGAAAATCTATTTTCTTGATTAGGTATGAAGTCAAGAAGGAAATGTGACATTCATAGTTTTCCAAAGAAGATTTCTGTGCAATGAATGAAGGTGTTTGAAAACAGCAGATTTCTTTAACTGACTGCCATAACTATATGCCTGCCATTATAAGAAGAAGAAGAAGAAGTTCTTAGATAGGCATGAAGCCTTAAAGAAATGAAGTGTCCTGCCCAAAGACACTGTATTATATCTGCAGAGGGAGACCCTATGCAGCTACTCCAAGGAATAGATACAAAGATATTGAAAATGTCCAAAACGTATCTCATAAAGTAAGAGCAAGGAGGAAAAAGCTACAACACAAGATTAACAAACAATAAAAAGGGAATTAAAAATGGTTAAAAATAATAAAGAAGTCGAGTTGTTCCCATTTTGAAGATACTTTAATATAAGTGAAAGATTATTCGTACTTTGGAAATAAAGCCGATTCAGCAAAATGAAGAATGCAATTTATGCAGAGTCGTCACCTGAAGACTTTACTTGAATGTCTGGTGCCTCAGTGGACATTTCAAATTGATCTTGTTCTATTGGTTTCTGGACCCAATTGCCAAGACCAGCCTTCTGGAATGCTTGAAATACACATTGCTTGGCCAACTGGTATTCCATTACAGCAGCTTTAGCATCAGAGTAATGGGTTGGACGAGTGGTCACAGACTGACCAGTCAATGAAGACAGCTTACCATATAAATTCATAAAGCGACTGAATAAAGCTTGCTTACAGATTCTTGACACACTACCACCTTCAACTCGACCTGTCATAGCATTGATCACTTCAAATGTGTCATCCTCTTTCCGCCAATTGATGCCAAAATTTGGTGCTTTCCCAGGCTGCCGGCTCTCGGGACTACTGATACCACTGAGGAAAGGGCGGTTTAAATGGAAAGGTTCCGGAAGATTCTCTATTATAGAGATACGGGAATACATGGCTCGTGATAAATGATCACTGTGGTATAAGCTACCCAGAATAATACTTTCGAGGTATATGGGGTTCATAAAATGGCTCAGCAACGATCCTGAAATTCAAAAAGATAAAACTAATTTAATAAACCAAAACAAATGCAAATATCTATTATAAAAAAAACTTTCAAATTTAATATAAGGTTGCTGAGTGAGAAAAACTGCATATAAAACTGTCAGAAAAATAGTTATCTAAAATCAGTTATAACATCATCCATTCAGTTTAGGCCTTTTGTTACTATATTTCTATTGAAATTTATTCTGTTTCAATTAATTTTGAAAAATAATAAAGAATTTTTTAAAATAACTGCCAAACAAAAGTAGTGTTTGCAACAATTTAACAAAATTTTGATGGAAGATTTCAATTTAGTTCACTTTAAAACAAGAAGTTTGTATCATAAGCCCAAGGGTGGTGTCAGGCAGGTTGGTATCATAAAAAGGTTAAGAAGAGATGAAAAAACAACAAAAAGCAATTTGTTTTTGCCAATGACATTCATGAAAATAAATCATCAGATCTTTTGAAGTCAGGGCTTGGATGAGGCTGACCAGATTTATCATAGAGATTCATAAATGACCAAAGTTTACCTTGCTCAAAAAACACTTTCATGTCAAGTGTGTGGGAGTTTACATACATGTGTGTATACACACACACACACACACACAGACACACACACACACACACACACACATTCATTCCTTTTCCATGCTAGCATGGGCCATATGAGGGCCTTCTTTTACAACTGGATGCCTTACTTGTTGCTAATCCTATCCCAGTCTTACAACCAACCATGCCCCCACATCATCGTTATTTTAACCCTTTCATTACTGTTATTTATTTTGAGATGCTCTGTATTTCTTTCAATTACTTTAAATATAACTCAGTTATCATTAAGTTAGTGTTAGGAACATAAATTGTGACTAAGGTTTGGTGGAAGATTTTAATTCAAAACTTATGAAAACAAGACATTTGTACTACAGAGCCAGTTTCAGCCGGGTTGGTATTGAAAGGGTTAATGTCCGCTTTCCCATGCCTGCATGTGTTGGATGAAATTTCTTGAAACAGATTTTCTATGGCTGGATGTCCATCCTATCACCAACCTTCACCTGTTTCCAAGTAAGGTAGCATGGAAAAGTGAAGGGGTATTTAATAAAGCATGGAGTTATGTTGCTAAATTACATTTCTAGTCCTACAAATCAGAAGCACGAATCTTTTCCAACAAAATTTACATTTAAAGAGAATTTTTTTTAATGAGACGAAGCTATTAATTTTTAAAATTTATAAAAACACTATGACACACAACCTTAATCAAAATTTAATTTTTTTTTTTTTTGTCATAATTTTGAGAAAGTTGGTTCATTAGAGAGATTAGATAATTAACAAAACTAGATTAATACAGTAGTAAAAAAAATGGCTACCAAAAACCTTCAACTGACCATATCAGTTTCTATAGAAGTTTTATGGGGAAATTATTCAACTATCCATTAATTGAGTGAAAATTGAAAATAGAAAAGAAAGTATTCGGATTGGAATTGAACCCCTTACCTTGAATTCCAAGGACATTCCATCTTGCTATCTTGTCACTGCAAGACATTGTAAGTAAACGCTCACCCTCCAAAACACCATCCCATGTTTGAATAACACCAGACGTTCGGACAGGAATTGTTCCTTCTCCAGATTCGATCTTGGTTCTTAATTGACCTCGAGCTTTGCGATTTGGATGTCTGTCACCTGTTTCAACATCCTGGCCATGCGGAGAGAAGATGCGGGCATCACCGCAAGGAGCAGTGCTTATATATAGATGGAACTGGATGTTTTCTTTAAGTTGATAACCTCCTTTATCTCGAAGTTCAAATATTGAAGAATTACATACATCTGAGTTGTCAGAAAGATGCAACTCCAGCTGGTCGTAGATGTAGCGAAGGAAACAACGGCGGGCTATGATCTCGGCATGGCAATCATTGACACCAAACCCTCTGTCACTCATATATTCTCCATTAATACATTTGGTACCAGTTCCAATTCCAATAACAGAAGCCCCGTGACCATCTGCTCCACTTGTCATCACAATACCAGCAAGAACTTTTCTGCGAGAATACTGACTGGAATAATTATCAGTCAGTTCAGCAAATTTTTCATGAACAACTTTGGCAATAATATCAGCTAACACTTTCGAACTTTCTTCAGCACCATCCTTTGGGACTGGTTGCAGTCCTACAAATTGACAAACAGGAAACTTTTATCAGTATTCAAGATGATTCTATATAAAATTTAAATGGTGTTTTTTTTTTTTTATTTTTATTTTACACAATAACAACAATACAATAAAAAATAACAACAATAACAGCAACAACAACAACAACAAAGGGAAATCTAAACAAAACTGAAGCAACAATATGTAAAAGAGTTTTTATCAAAGAATATGTGTCAATTTAGATTATTTTCAAAGCTAAAAGCGGATTTATGAGTTTATCAACAATATTTCAGTGACATGAAAGATTTACTGCTTCACAACACACACAAACATATAAACCTACTAACATTAATGCATTGCTGTGCAAATGTATGCATGTGTGTAAGAATATGTTTGTGTCTGTATGCATCTATTTATCCATCTAGAAATTCTTCTGTCTATATATAATTATATACACCCTTGTGTGCATATATATATATATATATATATATATATATATATATACACATACACTAAATAAGAAATAATTACAAACAATAAAGTTGTTTAGTGTGCACAAAATGAAAACAAACACACTGCACATGAAAGAGCGAAATGGTTGAAAGTCAACAAACAGCAATCAAAATGTGACATTTTTTATCGAGTCAACCCCACCACTCCTTACATTCACCTAGCAGTGAAAAATTGGCATCATATCTAAAAATGACTTCCATTTTGAGTAGGAATTTATCATTTATCTTTTTAATGTCACACAATGTTTATTATGTGAAAAACCACCAGAGACACACGACCACAATTTTAAAACAGTAAATAGCAGAGCCAGTAGGGCCCAGTTATTAAAGAGGGGCTCCAATCCATCCATGGGTTTGACACAAAACAGGGGAACAGTAATGCTTTTTACATTCCTCTCTCACTAAAGACATAATCTTTAAAAGATATTTACTCACTCACACACACACACACACACACTTCTATACATAAGAAATGAATGCCTGACTGTGTAAGGACAGAAATCAGTTTGGGACCATATCCTTTGAAGTTCTTTCCCAACGCATGGCACTGTTAGATGAGTGTCTTCTAATGATGGGATAACCAATGCATTGAGAGAGATTCGGAAGAAGGAAATGGTAGCAAACCTAATGTGTGTGTGTGGAGAAAGAGAGAGAGAGAGAAAGACAGACACAGATAGAGCCTTGGGTCACCAACTCTGAGGTTATAGGAGTGTTCTTATATGATGAAGTGCATCAAGGGCATTTGTATAGCTAGCACATTCCATTTCAGACTGCAGCCAATATCTTCCAAAAAGAAAACAACACTAACAACAAACAGCCCAGTGCAGGAATGGCAATTTATATATCAGAAAATGATGGCAACAATGTTGAACAGAGCTGAACAAGGAAGTCAGAGAGCTAGAATGACTAACACCAGGCATTTGGATGTACTAACAGCATGTATTGGATGTACATCTATTGGATGTACTAACAACATACTCAATAGGCCAATTGTACATATGTGTGTGTGTGTGTGTGTGTGTGTGTGTGTGTGTGTGTGTGTGTGTGTGTGTGTGTGTGTGTGTGTGTGTGTGTGTGTGTGCGAATACACATATACACCCATATACATGCACAAACATATATATGCACACACATAGGAGGGAGGGGTCAGGGGGCATTTCAGGGGACTTGATTATCAATATACATTACTCTCTTCAAACCAATGAAATGGTTTTTTATTTCTTTCACATCCCTCATGACAAATAAGATACTAACACAAGAAAGGAAAAGACATGCAGTTATTTTTGCTATGAGTGCAGGACGCAGCAATTTAGAAATTGCCAAATGCTGCAAGATTTTTTTTGTACAAAGTTTGGATGGAATTGGAATTTTCTGGCAGGACTGCATCTATGTATCAAAGAGGGAAAAGAAACATTCTAAATGTTCAGACACTCTAAAGACTTCAGAATTCATCCAAACAGGTTCAAGACATTATTGATGATCCCCAAAACTTCAATGAAATCCATTGTCAAAGAACTTCAAGTGACAGACTGGACAGTCAGAACTGTGGTACATGAGGGCATTCAGTAGAAACCATATGTACTGGGGAGAGGTCAGTTCATGTTGGCACAGATCAAACAGCTTTCTGTGTCTTTGCAAAGCCGTTCCTTAAAGTTACAAACCTTCACAAACATGGCATGCTTTGGTTTTTAACTGATGAGAAAAACTTCAACCAAGTCTAACAAGAGAAATGACAGATGGTCTTGTGCAGATTCTTCTGGTATTCTGAAAGTGATGCACACTAAGTTTCCAGCAAGTGTTTTTTATGAGTGGTGACATCATGCTCCATCACATCTTAGCACAGGGTCTTAGAATTACAGTTGTTGAAGGATCAAAGAGAGATAGACATTGAGCCGTGGACAGATGAAGTAGACAATGGAAAGTCATACAAGCTTCAACCAGACTCAGTAACTTCTCTCAAAGCCCATGTGACACAAGAATGGCTATCGGACAATCTTCATGATCAGGTAACACCAAAGTAGTGGCCTCCAAACTTGCCCATTTGGAGCATTGTCAAAAAAGAGACTAATCAATATTCTCACAATACCCTTAGCTTCACTGATGGCCACCCTTGTCTAGGTGATGTCCAAAGTGAATAAGGACCATTTAGTGCCAATGTGTCAACAGTTGTGGTCCTGCATCAAAGCAGTTATCAAAACTGAAGACGGATTCCATGAATAATTTGTATTATACCTAAAACAGACAACATATGCACATGTATGTATATATATTTCATATTTACAGATCATATGAATTAAATTAGTTATAGAACTAACCCCAACTAGGATCAGAAATGACCTAAAACCTGTTTACTTCACTGTAAACCATACCAAACAAAGTAAACAACATATAAACAAACCACTAACCATTAACAACAAGCAGAGACAGAACAACATCCAAGTTAACACAACTGGAGAATTTCCTTCATCCACTACCCAACGGATATCATTGTGGTTTTGGCCGGATCACTGCTTCCATTGATACCAAACAGTTTTAGGAGAGAATAAATGAAATGCTGCTTCTGGTCTTTTCAAAACACTCTTCCCAAATCATAAACACACGAATTCCAAACATAACATATACAGCATAATTAAAACAGAAATAATCATACAATTAAAAACTAGACACCAGAAACTATGAGCAACTCACAAATTGTACAGACCAACCTGGACCACAGAAATTAAAATTTATAAATAGAAAAATTGATTTAAAATCTTAACAACAGAAGCATACATCGATTCTAAGACTGCTACACCAAGAAGCTAAACTAGAAACTCTAGCTTACAGTCACTGACCATAAGGTCACTATTTCTAAGTCCTGCCTGCAAGGGTTCCTATGTGGAAACAAACAATCCTACCGCTGACCAGAACTCATAG
>NC_142933.1:111438044-111453044 GCF_046866305.1 Octopus bimaculoides | reverse complement strand
TGTTGAAGATGGCAGGGCCAATTGAGGTGAAATAGTTCTGTCATAGTGTTGTGATATGACACGAACATTTCTGTAGTGAACGGATGGCATGGGGGCCCAAGCCCTGGACGAATTTTAAAGATGGGCAATGTTGATGGAATATTTTCCACATCATACAGATGATATAAAGCGGTGGTGGTGGGAGCATAACCTAAGCTTTTTGAGTCAATCTCAATAGTCAAGGCTTGTCATGTCATCCCCCGCAGACCTCCGCCAAGCAGCTCATTTTAAGATAGATACAAGAGTAAAATTACTAATAGAGAAATGAAAATAAACTCTGGAAGCAGCAGCGCCACCATAGGTTACGTGGAAATGATGAACGTGTTTTCAAGAGAGATAATCAAAGAACATAATGTAATACTTCATGTAAAGTAAATATAACAAATGAAAAATCCTTCAAGAATCCATAAAAATTCCCGGATCACTACCAAAATTTCATCATCTGTTCCTTTTGTCATTACCAACTTTTTCTGCAAGTTTCATTAAATACCGTTCACAACTTTTTGAGTTATTTTGCACACAGACGGAGAAACCAATGTCAATGAAAACATAACCTCCTTCCTTAGCAGAGGTAATGAAGCTGTTGTAGTTTTGGAAAGTGTTAAAGATTAATGATGCAAATGGATAAACAAGTTTACATTAGGAATCATCATCATCATCTTCGTTTAACGTCCGCTTTCCATGCTAGCATGGGTTGGACGATTTGACTGAGGACTGGTGAAACCAGGTGGCTACACCAGGCTCCAATCTGATTTGGCAGAGTTTCTACAGCTGGATGCCCTTCCTAACGCCAACCACTCAGAGAGTGTAGTGGGTGCTTTTACGTGTCACCGGCACGAAGACCAGCCAGGCGGTACTGGCAACAGCCACGCTCGAAATGGTGTATTTTACGTGCAACCTGCACAGGAGCCAGTCAAGCAGCACAGGAGCCAGTCAAGCGGCACTGGCAACGATCTCGTTCAAATGTCTTTTCCCGTGCCAGGAAGGCGACGTTGGTAACAATCACGCTCAAATGGTGTGTGTGAGTGTATGTATGTGTGAGAAAGAGAGATATAGAGTGAAAGTGAGAAAGAGAGATAGTGTCTGTGTCTGAATGCATTGCAGTGTTCATGTCTTTTGTTTATGGCTGTTGTTATTTAAGTAATTTACGTGTTGTTTGGGGAGACAGCAAATCTTTGAGAAAATTCAGAATTTCTAGTCCAGGTCTGTCAAACGATTAGTTGAGAGAAATGCTTTGCAGTTTGTGGATAGATTATCATTATTTTATGTTGATGTGTATAATATCACATTCGTTAGGGAGTAATTATGGACTTCTGCTCATAGCTTCATTATCATTTATCATTTTGGCAGTGGAGAGCTATTCACTTTTTCCCTATTATATCTATGTTGAAACATATTGCCTATTTTTTATCTTTAACTTGTTTCAGCCATTAGACTGCGACCATGCTGGAGCACTGCCTCGGAAAATTTTAATCAAGCAAATTGACCCCAGGACATGTTTTTAAAGCCTGGTACTTATTCCATCAATCTCTTTTGCCAAACTCCCAAGTTACAGGGACATAACATGACTACACCAGTTGTGAAGTGAGGGGTGCAAATGCAGGCCTAAATATACACACACACAACAGGCTTCCTTCAGTTTCCACCTACCAAATCCACTCACAAAGTTTTGGCCAGCCCAATACTGTAGTAAAAACCACTTGCCCAAGGTTCCATGCAGTGGGACTGACCCTGGAACCATGTGGTTGGGAAGCAAACTTCTTACCACACAGCCACACTTGTGCTTCTGCAGCTATATTTCAAATTAACTTTAGAAATAATGAAGAATTTTGTAAATTATGCCTTTATTCAGCTAGTGTCTCAAATATGAATTAACATGAAATTTTGATACCTTATTTTGAAGTCAATCACCATAAAACCAAAGAATATAATAGAACCAAGGATGACTTCAGGCAGGCTCATGTCAAAATGGTACGTCTGTGCTCAGGCTCCTTTCTTTGCAGCATACGGTGTTGCTATGTTGTTTTTATATAATGGATATTTATTTTATATTTTCTATAATTGAAGTTTATATCTAACAGTTATAAATCTACCATGATTTGTTCCCACATCATAGATGTTTAATGCTGGATGGTTAAAGTGATATGCTGCTATTCAATTGGTTTGCAATTCGTTTTAATTATGTTTTCAGGTTTTTAAAATGTTAGGGTATTGTTACAATGTGGATGTTTTAGCCAATTTTATATCATTTTTATATTTTGTTTTGTTTTTTTTTTCTTTTGTGGAAATTCAACCCTTTAAATGTTCATATTATTTTGAATTAATCATGCATTATCTTGTAGCCTTAAGATTTTGATGTGATTATTTATTCTTAGAAAAGACATTGTTTGGTAGTTGTGACTTGCCAAATCTTGCCAGTTTGAACAGAAAACAGGTAGAATATTTGGGCCAGATATAGCCAAATGCTAAAAGGTTGAATCTGTTATCTATAATGACAATTTGTATCTCATAGATATTGGTCTACACTGGTTTACTCCCATAATGCATTGTTTCAAGACAATTGAAACTCGATAGTGAAAACGAGGTTATTCCATTAGCTTACATTTGGTTCGTTCTATGTTTTCATGTTTTAAATGTGTTACAGATTGTTAGTTAAGGACCAATGTCTAATGCTTTATGTTCTTTCACTAATCTATTTTGACCAATTCTAGTTCTTTACAATTATTTCCCATTTTATGTTTTAGCAACCTAAGTTTTTGACTATGTCCAATTGCTTTTTCTCATTACATTTATTTGGCTAATTCATCCTAATGTTTTATGATTTTTAAGTTCTCTGTAATTCTTGGGGTAGCAATGTCTATTTTGAGGAATATTTCTCTCTATTTTATTTCTCTCTATTTTATACATTACATTTTTGAACTTGTGCTTCATATGAAATGATTTATGCTTGAGATGTTTATATTTGTAACAATAAACAGGTGTAAACATAATGGACATATTGTGCTTGTTTCGTTCCTGCTTCTGGTCCATCAATAGCCCAGACAGCATTTATGACTTTAAGGCTGTTGATTCTGTAGGCATAAATGCTAATGCCCAGGTGCCAAAACCATAATCATATCCATTAGGCAGCTGATGAGGGATCTATCCATTAGGTGTGTTTGTTGATTATGAACCTTTTGTATCTTGTGTTCTAATGGTTCCAAGTTGTCCTTCAGTGAAATTCTAGTTCTTGTAGGTTTGAAGTTGTGTAGGGTTTCTTGGTTTATAGCAGTCTTACTGCATATATTATGCCATACACTGATACTGTGTGATTGTCCTTCATAAGAATTCTACTTCTGGTAAGGGTTTCTAGTTTAGGGAGGTTTCGTTACATAACTATGTACCCTATATAGCAGATGTATAAACAAGGCTAATTTAGCTATTTCTCCGTACACTGAAACAATGATAAACAACCTCAATTGATTTTCAAATCTTATTGGATTCCCATTAGGGACGTCAACATCAATCTGACCAATTCAAAACAAGCAGCCAATCTGTTTATACACTCAACAATTTCAGTAACTACAGAAAAAACTAGAGCAATAATTTGTACATCATAAATACTAATACCTTATCTAATATCAGGGGTGTGTGTGTGTGTGTGTGTATTTATCTATATCTATATATATATCTATATATATATATATATATATATATATATATATATATATATATATATGTTATTGTATTTTGGGACGGTCATTTTTTTTTTGCCAAAAACACACGCACTGTATTTTTTTTCTTCACTCATTTATTAGTGTTATTTTATTATTTTAACACCTGTCCAAATCTTTTGTGACTCCTTCAGCAACACTTTTCATTTCCATGCGTGTTCTTGCTCCACTGACTCCAAAATAAATAAATAAATAAAATGACCATCCCAAAATACAACAATACCTGTTTCAACACACGATTTCACATCAGAAATCTTGCAAAACAAAATGAATTAATTATATATATATATATATATATATATATATATATATATATATATGTAGAAGGTTGAAAAGGAACACACAAGTTGATATGTATAAGGAAAATAAGTCAAAGTAGAAAATGCTAAAATAATTTTATCATGAAAAACATTTTAGTACCGGTTTCAGTCATTGAGACATTTTCAACTCTAAGTATGAAAAACAATTAAATTGTGGAAAAGATTAAATGAAAAGGAACTACCCACCTTCACTAATTGACATATGCTTTCAACATGCCCTACAACTCAACAGCCACGAACTCAGACATCCCAAATTAAAGGATTTACAACCAAAAGCCCTACCATACATCTCCACACACAACCCTCTTAACAATGAAGCCTTCGACACCATCCTTCAAAACATTCGCCAGCTAAAAATAAACCACAGAATGAACTTAATCTTCCAAACACAAACCATCATAAAAACCAAGAGACAGCCCAAATCTATGAAAAGTCTCCTAACACAAGCCCGAATACACTCAACAACAACACTGAAGCCGTCAGTAAAAAATGCGGGAAGACCTGACTGTGGGATATGCGTCAATTTAATTGAGGGATCAATGTTCTCCTTCAAACAGGGACAATGTTTCACAGTGAAAAGTAACTTCACATGTGCTTCGGAGAACCTGATATACGCACTAACCTGCTCTGGGTGTCAAGAGTAATACATAGGCCAAACAAAAAACAGTCTACGTCAAAGGATGGCTCTGCACAGATTCCAGATCAAAATTCCGAACAACAGAAAAATAGCATTCGGCCAACACATTGACATTTGCGCCAATAACAAAAATCCATAACTACCTCAAACCCACAAGAGTGAAAACAAGAGAGACAGAGATAGGCAGAAACAAGGAAAATGTCCCTTGTATTTGAATACTATGGAAATATTTTTTTTTTTTTAATTTTCATTTAATTTTTCCACAATTTAATTGTTTTCCGACTGAAACCGATACCAAAATGGTTTTCATGATAAAATTACTTTAGCATTTTCTACCCTGACTTATTTTCCCTCCTTGTTTCTTTCTGTGTTCCTTTCTGTGGAAGAGCGCAGGCTCGAAACGTTAAAGACTTTTTCAATTCCCGAGCATTATACTAATATATCTGTTTGTTGTCTACACCACCTGTCTTCATCTTTTGTTTTCTTTTTGTGAATTCTCCCTATGTTTCTAACTCCTGGAATATCCATAACAGAATAACAATTTTAAACTTTTCCAAATCTGAAAAGTCCATTTCCAAGCTCACCATTCTATGGTAGTGAAACTGTGTCCAAGAACAATAGACAAGGACCTGAACCAATTCTAAATCCATTTTGTAACAAATACTTAGGATAGCCTTAACTACTGCAGCGCCACCACTAACATCAATATCTTAAAAGACTAAAAGTGGGCTTCTACAAAGTTGTTTCACTCGCTAGAAATATCAGCCAAGTCTCCTTACAAAGTGTAAGTAAATAAAACACACCCAGTAGATTACATGGTTTTAGATTCCACTAAAAAGAGAAAATGGTTACGACCATATGCTTTGATCCGATCATACACCTGCAACCAAACCACATTCACACACACAGATTCCCAATTGCATTCTGTTGATATTTCCAGAGATAAATAGAAAAAGATTAGTCAAGAGCAACAACATCCAAATCTTAAAAGTAATCAACTTAAATACTATAAACATTTCATTGGAGTCGATCCCCAGAAAAAGTAGGGGGGGGTTAACATTAAAAATGTAAATTGAATTATATGAAAACCTGATTTAATATGCATCATTAATGAGATGTGTTACTGAAGACGATTCACATTACTGATGATTAAAGAATATATGCAGAAAATTCAAGTTGGTAGCATAGCAGAAGCAGCTTTATATAAGCATATACAACGGTGTGTGTGTGTGTGTACATGACAGTATATGTATATATATCCAGGATGCATTTGAAAACAAAAAAGCTTGGTGGGATCCTATAATAGAAAAATGTTTTTATATATATATATATATATATATATATATATATATATATATATATATATATATATATATAAATTTAAGATGCAGGGATGGAGGTGTGGGAAGAAAGCTTCAAGTAATCTGTAGTAAATATAAAAAAACAACTTTCAGGGACAATAGTGTTTTACTGAGACGGAAGGTTCTGGATATTTACCACTTCTGAGGTTCCACTCACTATGAAACATATGTAGCCTGGATTTTATCTCCTCCATTCCGTAACTCTTATTTATATATATATATATATATATATATATATAGATAGATAGATAGATAGAGAGAGAGAGAGAGAGAGAGAGAGAGAAAGTGACTGAATTCCATTCGAATGTTGGGCCTCACAAAGCCAATGACCGAGACCTTTGCATTATGTTGTGCTTGAGGAGAAGACCCATCAAGCCAAGCAAAATCACAGTTGTGGCAGATACTGGTGTCACGCAAATGGCACCTGTGCCAATAGTACATAAAAGCACCTATTACACTCTCGGAGTGGTTGCCGTTAGGAAGGGTATCCAACCATAGAAGACCATACCAAATCAGACTGGAGTTTGATGCAGCCTTCCAGCTTACCGGCCCTGGTCAAACCATCCAACCCATACCAGTATGGACAACGAACGTTTGATGATGATGATATATATATATACATTGATGTATAAGGTGATCAGGCATATAAGAAAACAACCCAAATTATAAAGATAAAATGCTGGTTTAGGGCTATATTTATGGTACAAGACACTCAATTCTTGCTAAATTCCAAGGTTGCAGTTTTGTTTTTGACTCAATATCAGTTAAAAACATTGAGAGAATGCCACAATCTACAGCAATACTTTATATACAGCTACTGTTTACAGCAGGTGTAATGATAACTTGAAGGACTTCCTTCATCACCAGCCAATTCTTCTCAAAACTAATTTTTAAACAGCTTGTTAGGAATAGGCGCTGGCATGGCTGTGTGGTTTGGAAGCTTGCTTCCTAACCGTACGGCTTCAGGTTCAGCCCTACTGTGTGGCACCTTGGAGCAAGTGTCTTCTGCTATAACCTCGGGCTGACCAAAACCTTGTGATTATATTTGGTACGTAGAAGTTCCTGTATGTGTGTGTGAGTGAGAGAGACAACAGACAGACAGCTTGTACTTCCTTTAATAGCTAGGAGGGAAAACATCCAATTGTGTTTAGGATTTGCCAAAACACCAAAAACAGCAGCAAGGCATTGTCAAATCAACTCCTATAATTAACTCCATTTACTGCTATCCTGTAATGATACCTGATCAGCTTCTGTAAATATAAACCCTGCTAAAATCACTGAGGTATCTGTTGTAACATTGAATTATGTTACTTCCAGCTTCCTTCTTTTAGTTGGTGGGACCATAACTGGGGTTTTAATAACGTTATACTGCCCTTAAAACATTATTCGTCTTTTAGCAAGAGAAATAACTGAAAGAAATCCTTCTAACAATTAAACATTAATCACTCATACAACCATCATTAAATTAATTAAAGGTTTGCTTATTTATTACCCATACTGACAAAAATCCTTTATCAATCACCTGAAATCAATATAAACAACTGGCAGAAATGAGTCACAACTTTACATTTTACAACAATTACACATTCATGTCTAAGTGTAATAAACCATCACCATTATAAAGATTGCTGTTGTTGTTATTCATCATCATAAATAAACTATCACCATTATAATGATTGCTCTTGTTATTATTATTATTATTATTATTATTATTTACTATTATGGCAGTGAGCTGGTAGAATCGTTAGCCAACCAGGCAAAATGATTAGCAGTATTTTACTGAGGTCAACATTGTCTTTCATTCTTTCAGCATTGATAAAATAAATACCAGCTGAACAATGGGGGCGGGGGTTTTCAATGTAATCGACTTATCCCCTCCCCCAAAATTGCTGGCCTTGTGCCAAAATTTGAAATCATCATCATTATTATTATTATTATTATTATTATTGAACAAATATCTAAGACAGAATTTCCCAAAGCAGGTGCTCCCAAGTAAGCAAACATATATCTAACTGCACCCATGTTGGTGCCACATAAAAAGCACCCAGAACCCTTGTAAGCGGTTGGCACTAGAAGGATCCTCCAGCCACAGAAACCATGCCAAAACAGACAACTGGGGCATGGTGTAGCCCCCCAGCTGGCCACCTCCGGTCAAACTATCCAGCCCCATGTCATCATGGGAAACAGGCGTTAAATGATGATGATGATCAACCAGCATTGACATTCCATATTCTAGTGATGCTATGACTGATGTATAAAATAATCCTTTCCTGGTAACTGGTCTGTAGACAGCAAAAGTGTGTTTAATCTTGCAGAAGTGGAGGGGGAGGGGGCATTGAGAAAATGCTAACAGGAAAGCACTGATGATTAAAATAGTTTGTGACACACTGATCTAAAATATTTGTGATAGCTTAACTGCAGATTTTTACATCACTGAACCGTAAAACTTGTGTGCAAAGTAAAATTTCTATTCATACACAAACATATATATATATATATAAAGACATACATACATATACACATTTAGAGTGAAGAGTAAGAGGAGTGACACTTAATTAAAAAGATCTGGCAAGCTTCCATAGAATTCCCATCAACCTGATTTCACCCATAAGATTCGGATTAAATTGAGACCATGCCAGAAATACTTGCCTAAGGTACAGGCAGCACTTTATGGCTGTCGAGATAGAGGAAGGGCCTTGTAGCTGTGACGGCACAAATATACCATGACTATGAATCTTACCTGGTCATATCTACACCTGTATACATCACCCAAACTTGCACACACCAACCCAATGAAGAGCTGTGCATGGTCACTCAACTTGCTAGAAATAACAGTCAAGTTCCTTCAACTCACATCCTACTAACTTAAAGTAAAAAACAACCTGTAGGGTAACGTGGTCCCTAAACATACAAAATGGGAGAGTCACAGTTGGAACATTGCTGATGACAGGCCTGTTTAATCAGGGCTGGCCTACAACCTGCCTACATACATACACACACACAGGAAGAAGTTATCAAAGAAGAGAAGAGAACAAACTAGTTGACATTATGTTATGCAGAAACCATTGTGAAAGAAAACCAATGACAATGAAAATATTAAACTAGAGAAGCAGCACAAACTAATTGATACAGATAGATGAGATGGAGTTAAAAATTGATGAATTTATCTTTGCATAGAAAAAAACAGAAACAGAAGTTATTCTTCAATCTTTTGTGAATAAAATGAAATGAAGAAACTTTATAACTTGAAACCAAATACCAGTATGCAAAGTATTCAAACAGAATAAAAAAAGATTAACCCTTTCGTTACCAACCTGGCTGAAACCTCTTCTGGCTCTGTAGTACAAATGTCTTGTTTTCATAAGTTCTGAATTAAAATCTTCCACCAAAACTTAGTCACAATTTATGTTCTTAACACTAATTTTATAATAACTAAGTTATTTTACTAAATTCTTTGTTATATTTTAAATAATTGAGAGAGAAAAAGAGCATCTCAACAGAAATACAGTAATGAAAGGGTTAAGTGACTTCCTATACATAAAGCTAGCATTCAGATTATTCTATCAAATGTAATGCTTATTTATTCACATTGTTTAGAATTAATCTTGTTTTATCTCATAGCTTCAATGTTTCAATCATGTGATTATTTTTAGAATGACATTGTAGGGCAGGTGTGAGAGGCCAGATCTGGTTGATTTGAACGTAACTGTCTTTACTGTAGTCTCGGGCCAAAACCTTGTCAATGCATTTGGTAGTTGGAAACTGAAAGAATCCCTTCGTGCATGTACATGTGTTTCTTTGTCCCCCACCACCACTTGACAACCAGTGTGGCAAAAAAGACCAATAAAATAAGTACCAAGATTTAAAAAAAGACTAAATATTCTTCAAAGCGGTGCCCCAGCATGGCCACATTCAAAGGAATGAAATAAGTAAAAGAAAGGTACACAAAAGATAGGCTGGTTCCGAAAACATCTGGAACTTCTTACAAAAGTCTGTTGTGGAATATTCGTCTTTCACAACTATTCATTCCAAGTAAAAATGTAAAATTCCTTCAATTCTGCCACATAAATTGAGTTATTTTAATTAAGTTTGTTCATTCGTTTTTAGGCTTGTTTTGCTGTGGTAGCATGAGTTAGGTGAATATGTGAGTGAAGAATAGTTTTACATCTGGATGCCTTTCCAATCACTAAGCTTTACCTGTTTTTTTCTTTTGTTTTGTTTTTTCAAGCGAAGGACCTCTTATTCCACACAGCTTCAAAAGGCACAATGCAAGTGGATCATTTATTGGCAGAAGCGACTACATCACTGCTCATAGGTTGCAGACTTTCGTAGAAGCACAAATGTTCACACAGAAACAGGATCTCTCTCTCTCTCACACACACTTTATTTGTGGGCCAGCAAGGATACCAATGCTTTCATGTAAAGAGGGGTCCCTTTACAATTTTCAATCCTGCCACATGGGAATGTTTATATTCATCTCCATGAGACCCAACACTTGAGCTGGTGAGCTGGTAGAATTGTTAGCACACCAGGCAAAGTGCTTAGCAGTATTTCATCTACTGCTTTGTTCTGAATTCAAATTCCACAAGGTTGACTTTACCTTTTAATCCTTTTGGGATTGATAAATTAAGTACCAGTTACACACTGCAGTCAATGTAATTAACTTAATCCCTTCCCCCAATGAATGTAATGAGTGCTTTTACATGCCACCAGCACGGGTGCCATTTGAGTGACACTGGTATCTGCCATGACTGCAATCTTGCTTGGACTGATGGGTCTTCTCAAGCATGACATAATGCCAAAGGTCTTGATCATTGCCTCCGTGAGGCCCAACACTTGAAAGGAGCTCAGCTAATTTTCCTCCAGGAGGCCCAATGCACGAAAGGAACTCAGTCATCTTGCCTCCATGAGACCCAACACTCGAAAGGAACTCAGCTACTTTACCTCCATGAGTTCTCAAAGACCACTACATGTTCAACTTACACCTATATATATATATATATATATATAAATGTGTGTGTGTGTGTGTGTGTGTGTGTGTGTGTGTGTGTGTGTGTGTGTGTGTGTGTGTGTGTGTGTGTGTGTGTGTGTGTGTGTGTGTGTGTGTGTGTGTGTGTGTGTGTGTGTGTGTGTGTGTGTGTGTGTGTGTGTGTGTGTGTGTGTGTGTGTGTGTGTGTGTGTGTGTGTGTGTGTGTGTGTGTGCGTGCGTGCGTGCGTGCGTGCGTGCGTGCGTGCGTGCGTGCGTGCGTGCGTGCGTGCGTGCGTGCGTGCGTGCGTGCGTGCGTGCGTGCGTGCGTGCGTGCGTGCGTGCGTGCGTGCGTGCGTGCGTGCGTGCGTGCGTGCGTGCGTGCGTGCGTGCGTGCGTGCGTGCGTGCGTGCGTGCGTGCGTGCGTGCGTGCGTGCGTGCGTGCGTGCGTGCGTGCGTGCGTGCGTGCGTGCGTGCGTGCGTGCGTGCGTGCGTGCGTGCGTGCGTGCGTGCGTGCGTGCGTGCGTGCGTGCGTGCGTGCGTGCGTGCGTGCGTGCGTGCGTGCGTGCGTGCGTGCGTGCGTGCGTGCGTGCGTGCGTGCGTGCGTGCGTGCGTGCGTGCGTGCGTGCGTGCGTGCGTGCGTGCGTGCGTGCGTGCGTGCGTGTGTGTGTGTGTGTGTGTGTGTGTGTGTGTGTGTATTTGCTGCATTCAAATAAAAACTAACTATCACTAAATGTGAAGATCATTAATTTCACATCAAGCATTGCAAAGGTTTAGAACATTACAGAAACAAGATAAATAAAGGATTTCGTAAATATCTTTTTTCCTTTTTTATCTTCTTTTGTTTCAACCACTGCAGCAACCAAATCAATCTCCATCTTTATTTTCCCTTTCAAGTCTCCATACTTATTCTATACCTTTTCGTCAAACCACTAGGTTACAGGGATGTAAACAAACCAAGACCAGTTGCAGGGCAGTGGGAGTAACAAACAGACTGCAATCATGCTGGAGCACTGCCTTTAGTCAAAGATATAGACCCCAGGCCTTATTCTTTGTAAGCCTGGTACTTATTCAATCAGTCTCTTGCTGAACCGCTAAGTTACGGGGACGTAAACACACCAACACCAGTTGTCAAGTGATGGTGGTGGGGACAAACACAAACACCGAGGCTATAGGAGAAGACACTTGCCCAAGATGCCATGCAGTGGGACTGAACCTAGAACCATGTGGTTGAGAAGCAAGCTTCTTACCACACAGCCACCCCTGCACACATACATATATATATATATATATATATATATATATATATATATATATATAGAACATATCCACCCAAATGATATACCACACATGCATATATACATATATATATATAGGAACAGCAAACTTCCACACAGCTTCTGTCAAGCAAATCCACTGGCAAGGCATTGGCCAAACCTGGGGCCACCAATACCGTGTGATTGCAAAGTGAGCCACTCCTAACGAACTGCCACAAATATTAAGAATTTGATTGAAATATGAACATGTATACCTGGGTATTTGGTCACATGGGCCATGTGTGGTTCCAGGTGTTTTTGCTTTTAACTATTTTAGCAACAAAAAGCTTTAAAATAACTCCAACCTACACCCCACCCCTTAGTGAAGAATCCACAGAGGTTCTTTAAGCATTATTATTATTATTATTATTATTATTAAGGTGTTGAGCAGGCAGGATCATAAGCACACTGGGGAAAATGCTCAATGGTATTTTCTCTGTCCTTACATTCTGAGTTCAACTGCCATTGGAGCTGACATTACCTTTCATCCTTTAGGGGCTAATAAGTACCAGTCAAGCACTAGGGGTTGATGCAATCAATTTGTCCCCTCCTCCAAAATTTCAGGTTTTGTGCTTATAGTAGAAAGGATTATTATTATTATTATTATTATTATTATTAGGTGGTGAGCTGGTAGAATCGTTAGCACGCCAGGCAAAATGCTTAGCAGTATTTCATCTACTGCTTTGTTCTGAGTTCAAATTCCACCAAGGTTGACTTTACCTTTTAATCCTTTCGGGATTGATAAATTAAGTACCAGCTACACACTGGGGTCAATGTAATTAACTTAATCCCTTCCCCCAAATTTGAGGCCTTGTGCTTCCAGTAGAAAGGATTATTATTATTATTGAGGAAAGATGGCAGAGTAATTAGCATGCCAGACAAAATGTCAAACAGTATTTCGACCATCTTTATGTCATTATGTTCTAAGTTCAAATGCTGCCAAGGTCAACTTTGCCTTTCATCCTTTTTAGGTCAAAAAAGTAAGTATTGGTCAAGTACTGGGGTGAATGCAATCAACCAAGCCCCCTTCAGGCCTTGTGCCTGTTGTAGAAAGAATTATATTACAGTTCTATATTTAAGAGATGAAGAATTATGTACATTATTTACATTTGACGAATATTTGTCCTCATCTTGTTTGTTGTTAACACAATGTTTCGAACCCAGGTTCGAAATTTCCCCAAGACACCTGATGAAGGCTGAAGGGTATATCAGTCGAAACGTGTCAACAACAAACAAGATGAGGACAAATATCCGTCAAATGTAAATAATGTAAGAATTATATTGTTATTACATTATTATCCTCATCATCATTTAACTTCCGCCTTCCATACTGGCCTGGGTTGGATGGTTTGAGAGGAGCTGGTTAAGAGGAAGACTGCACCAGACTTCTCTGTCTGCTTTGATATGGTTTTTTTATGGCTGGATGCCCTTCCTAACCCTAACCACCCAGCAGAGTGGACTGAGTGCTTTTTACATGGCACAAACACAGGTGAGGTCAGTTTTTGGCAAGGTTTTTACAGCTGGATGCCCTTCCAAATGCCAACCACTTTTCAGTGTGGCCTGAGAGCTTTTTATGTGGCACCAGTAAGGTCGCCAAATAAAATTATTGTTATTATTATTATTATTATTATTATTATTAAGGCAGCAAGCTAGCAGAACTGTTATCATGCCAGGCAAAATGCTTAGCATGCATTGTGTCTATCTTTATGTTCTGAGTTCAAATTCTGCCAAGGTTGACTTTGCCTTTCATCCTTTCAGGGTCAGTAAACTAAGTACCAGTTGAACACTGGGGTCAATGTAATCATCCCCTCCCCCAAAATTGCTGCCCTTGTAGAAACATTTGAAACTATTATTATTATTATTATGAATAATGTCAATATTTATAACGGAAACATTTCCAAATACTGAATAAACTGACAATATTAAATCTTAAAACTTTCATATAAAAGAAATGGTTGAAAGTAGCAAGGGTGGGTTGTGTCAACTGATTAAACATTGTAGCTAAACCTTCCTCAACCATCCAGTACCTGCTCATCTTTAAAATCTGAAACACATATCTAAAGCCTATAACCACAGCTAAAGAAACTGAAAAAAAAAAAACCACTCGATTCAGTGGAAGGTTCTAATGAGTCTAATTAAAGAGAGCTTTCATCTGGTCGCTCAACCTGATTAAAACAAAAAAAGAAACTAAATCTTCCACAAAGAACCATCTAAACAAACAAAAAAAAAAGACACGGGGAACTGTGCCTCTCTCTGTAATATAAATGGTACAATCATGGTCTGGCTGATTTTGATGAGTCTGATTAATAAGAAATGAAATGTGACTTAACAACAACAATATTGATTAAGTATTAAGGCCAGTTCAATATCATTACACAGTGCCATGTAAAAAGCACCCAGTACACATTGCAAAGTGGGTGGCATTAGAAAGAGCACCCAGCTGTAGAACCCTTGCCAAAACAGACAATTGAAGCTTGGTGCAGCTCTCCAGCTTTGCCAGCAACTGTCAAACCATCCAACCCATACCAACATGGAAAACAGATATTATCAAGTGATGATGATGATGATGGTGATGAAGATAAAAGAATTTTCCTTGAAATAAGGGAGAGGGGGAAATCAGGATCTTATCTGAGATCAGTACAACATTT